>NW_015389092.1:48122-74255 GCF_001527695.2 Protobothrops mucrosquamatus | reverse complement strand
CGCAGCCTCCTCGCAGGCAGAGGAGGTCATTTTCGGGGGGGGGGGGTGAAGGAGGGGATGCATTGAAAGTTTGCCCCCCCACCCCACCCTCCCTTCCTCAAATAATTTGGCTCCTCTTAGCTCGTGGGGAGGGGAAGGGGAGCCGCGTGCACGCGTGCTGCAAAACAGGCTCCCTCACCAAATGCGTAATCCACTTTGGTGAAGGAGGGTGGAGGGTGGAGAAGGAAGCCGTCAGGTTTACTTGCGAGTAAGCATCACAGAGGCTCCTTCTCCTCGCCGCCGCCGCCCTTAAACGACTCCCTCCTGAAGAAGTTCGCTTTCTAGATATCTAACTTTCCCCATCCTAAAAAGGGTCTTTGACGGCGCAAGAGAAGGCGAGGGAGAAGGGTTGGGGAAAAAAAACCACCAAACAAACCCGGGGAACCCGTTAATCAACGCGCAGCCTTAGCGGGTAAAGGGCTAAGCCGGGACTGACTCTCACCCTTACTCGTGAGTAAACCCTGTGGGGTATCCGCTGGCGGGAGGGGAGCGACCCTCCGGGATCCCGACCGCCAGCTGGATCGGGCGCTTGGAGAAGCAGATCCCGGAGACAGTCAGATGGTCCGCTGACTTTTGCTGACTTCTGCTGACCTTTGCTGACTTTTTACTGACTTCCTTCTGACCTACTTTCCACATATACCCGTGTACATTGGAACCCACATCCATTTCAGTTCCCTATTTCTCCCACAGTTACAATACTCATGTTCCAAATATACATAGAACTATCTACTTTGCAATTTCAAATTGCACAAAGCTCAGCAGATTACAAATAGTACGTTCGTATTGTGAAACAGCATAAAGTTCAAGTTAGAGCTTCAAATCACTTCTGTGGGGGCCTATTTCAGGTTTGTTCTAGCCTCATCTTGTTATATGAGGAGGGGGCTATATTTTCATCTCCCACATTAGTCTTCTCAGTAGGGTTAAACATATCATTGTTGTTTTAATTCCAGCAATTATTTATACATTTGCCTATAAATGATCACATTCAAATTTGATGCAGGCATATATCCCAGTTTGTCCTATGAAGTTCATTTCTTCTTTTAAAGCTCTTAACTATCAGCCAAGTCAAAACTGGGGTTAAGAGAAGTAATTTTAACAAATGCCTCAGAAATCTGAGGAAGTGGGTAGGAGTCCATTTTTCCACAGTGTCTTAATGGAAGATGGAGAAGAAGCTCTTCCTTCTCCTTCTCCTTCTCCTTCTCCTTCTTCTTTTATAATATACAGAACAACAACTTCCAGTTCTTTAGCCAATGTTGATCTTCATTCACATTGACTTCATCCCAAGAATTTGGGATGTCATAATTTTTCAGTATAGTATATGTTCTGATCCAAGCACTGTAACTGACAGATGGAATTTTTTGTCAATGCACAGATTTTCTAAGTGTTGCCCAAGGCTTTTTGGTATGGCACCCAGTATCCTGATAACCACTGGGACTACCACTTCCATATAATATTATTATTGTTGTTACTGTTTAATGTAATAATATATTAAATACTAATTATTAATTGTAATTATATGTATTATGGTTCATTGCACAGTCAAGCAGATGTTTAGATTGGATTTGGCATTTTTATCCACTTCAAATCCTTCCAAAGGATGTGGCATAGGCAGATGTTGTTTGTTGGTATTAAAGATATTGTCGCAGCATGTAAGCTGTTCCAGATAAAGCTGTAATTGACTAATGGTGATTTTTGTCAATGCTGCTGATGTTCAAATGGCGTTATAGAGGTTTTGGTTGCACCCAAGGCATCTATTACTATTGGTATAACTATGATTTAAAAAGTGTCCCTGCATTTGATATGTATACAGAAGTCATGTGTTTTTGCCAAGATACAAACACAAGAGTGATAGAAAGAGCTGCCTCCACTCATCAAGTAAAGAGGTGTTGAATGTGTCTGGGTAAAATATCTAAGGGCTTGATGAGGGAGGAGGAGGAGAGGAGGAACAAGAAAGGGTCTTCCATTCTAAAAGGCTTTCTAATCTGGCAAGGAGTGAGGAGAATTAAAAGAGTAATTGAAATCATCCTAAATCAATAAGGTGGGATGGTGGTATCCTCCCAGGGGAATATTCCCCTTCAAATTTGACAAGGTTTCTTCATGATAGAGGGCTGGTCATGATCTCTGGAAATCATCTCCAGGGATACCCCTAAAAGTCAAGAGTGGGAAGTGCAAATGCTGAATGGACACACTGTTTGATTGCGCCTTACCAAAAGTAAGATAGGCAATTATCAATCCAAACCCAGGATTTTTTTTAAAAAGTCATGATAGTCAATCAATCAATCAGAATAGAGCTGGAAAGGACCTTGGAGGTCTTCTAGTCCAACCCCCTGCTCAAGCAGGAGACCCCAGTGCTTTTTTTGTAAAAAAAAAAAAAAAAAAAAGGAGCTGGAACTCACACACGTCATACAACCCGCCTTGCCTACCCTACAAGGTTCCATCCAAAAAAGGTCCCGGAACTCCGTTCTGGGCGTTCTATGACAAAAAAAGCCCTGGGAGACCCTATACCATTTCAGATACGCAGCTGTCCAGTCTCTTCTTAAAAACCTCCAGTGATGAAGCACCTACAACCTCTGAAGGCAAGCTGTTCCACTGTTTAAGTCATTAAAATAGCCACAGAGAGAGAGAGAGACTGGAAAAGTCCAATCAAGCATGACGTACAGAAAAAAAAGGTGGACTTCAATCACATGGTTCTGGATGAGTTATTCGAGTCCTCGGTGAACATCCCTGAAAATAATATTTAGATTTTGCTTTTATAAACCTAACTGCTCAGGTTTTTAAAATCCTAAACCTGACTGCTCAAGCCAAATTCTACCAGGGTTGCAATCAGGAATAAGGATAATTCTTGTAATGTACAATAACCTTTTTCTACTTAGTACCCTGGGAAACAAATCCCACAAGGAAACATCCAGCACAATAAGGCCCACAATAAGTGACCCTTGGCAGTTTCCCTAAGTCCAGCTTAAATGGTGAACAGAATGCCTGGCTTCACTTTATCTGCATGTATGCTTCTTAGTTATCCCACCATCTGCCAGTTAATTGAAATTGCCCTTCGTAGCAAAGGGCAAGTTAAGGTGCAATTTTTTAAAAACCTGAAAAAGAAGTTCTAATTTCAGTTCCCCGGCATTGAATCATGTGTAAATATGAAGAATTGTAAACTCTTTAGATTTTCCACAGTTGTCCTATACTTAACAGTACCTAGATGGCCTCTCTAACCGTTGGGCCAACCACAGCACAAACATGTCCCTGATGAAATTTCTTTTTGATGTCAATCCTCAAGACACCACCTTCATCTCACCCCCAACCCTTCCCCAAGGCAGCTCAAAGTCATCCTTAGCTGTTCCAGTGTTTATAGTGTTTCCCCTCTTAAACTGACCAGCCTCAGCAGTTTTGCCACAGACACAACTTGACACAATTTGCCTGGTCTGCCCCTTGGATGCCATGTTACAGAGCCCTTCTGACTTTCTTCCTCTACTCAGGACTTCTCCAGTCCAATCCCTGGTTTGAAGACCTGGATCAGCCTGAAAAGCCACTCGCTACAGGGACATTCAGGGAGGGGGTTATAGCACAATAGAGGAGGAGAGAGTCAGGTTTCTCTCTGCTCTTCCCACATCTGTCAGCTGATGTCAGGTTGCTTTTGAACATGGTTCGGAGGCTCTCATGGAACAGCATTACACTTCTGTCCAAAAGGAGCTTGCCAATCTTTTGTTTGGCACAAATGTTTTGTGTGGGTGCATTCTCAGAAAGCCCAGTGATCAGCTGGTGTTTCAGTTAACTGCAGCACAAAACATGCCCTGGCCACATTCGTTTTTTCTGATGTGTCCTCATGACACAGCCTTCCTCTCACCTCCAGCCCAAAGATCAGAAAGGCTTCACTCATCTTTAAGTTGCACTGGTGTTAAAGCAATATGTTCCTCCTTTAGCCCAAATAATAATAATAATAATAATAATAATAATAATAATAATAATAATAATAATAATAATAATAATAATAATAATAATAATAATAAAGTTGGAAGGGACCTTGGAAGTCATCTAGTCCAACCCCCTGCTCAGGCAGGAAACCCTATACCATTTCAGACAAATGGCTGTCCAGTCTCTTCTTAAAAACTTCCAGTGTTAGAGCATTTACAGCAGGTTGTTCTAACTGTCAGGAAATTTCTCCTTAGTTCTAGGTCGCTTCTCTCTTTGGTTAGTTTCCATCCATTGCATCTTGTCCTGCCTTCAGGTACTTTGGAGAATAGCTTGACTCCCTCTTCTATGTGGCAGCCCCTGAGATATTGGAACACTGCTTAACATGTCCCCCCTCGTCCTTCTCTTCATTAAACTAGACATACCCAATTCCATCAACCTTTCCTTATATGTTTTAGCCTCCAGTCCCCTAATCATCTTTGTTGCTCTTCTCTGCCATTTCTAGAGTCTCAACATCTTTTTTACATCATGATGACCAAAACTGAATGCAGTATTCCAAGTGTGGCCTTACCAAGGCATTGTAAAGTGGTATTAACATTTCATGTGATCTTGATTCTATCTCTCTGTCCAAGATGGGCAAAATGTGTGGTTGGGAGAGAGAAGAGGGGGTCAATCTATTTTCCAAAGCACCTGAAGGCCAGACAAGGAACAATGGATGGAAACTGATCAAGGAGAGATTCAACCTAGAAATAAGGAGAAATCTTCTGACAGTGAGAAAAATCAACCAATGGAACAGCTTGCCATCAGATGTTGTTGGTGCTTCATCACTGGAAGCTTTCAAGAAGAGATTGGACAGAAATGGTATAGGGTCTCCTGCTTAAGCAGGGGGTTAGACTAGATGATCTATAAGGTCCTTTCCAACTCTGTTATTCTATTCTATTCTAGATTGAATAGCTAAATATTAAGGGTCCTCGATGATCTCTGAGCTTGATTGTTTTCTTGCAGACATTTCATTATCTAAACTAGGGTAATGAAGTTACAAATATTCTCCTTTATTGGTAACTAAATATTCCTCTGTGGAACAGATCCCTAAAAGTTCAAAAAAATGGCAAAAAGGAAAGTTATTTAGTTATTTGCCATATGGCAAAAGGAGAAAGTAATTTGGAACAACAGTCTGTCTCCCTGCCAAGGTGTGTGGGCATAGATTTCCAATATATACACGCAGATATACAAGCACACACATATATTCTAACGTGTATTTACATGGGAAAGGATACAAGTCTAGGCCCAACTGGGAACCTTTTTTGCCCTCCATTTAGAACCAGTACTATGATCACTGATGGCCAACCACCATTCAAATTTACTTCTATGTTCTTGAACATTTAAACTGAATCTCCTCAGTACGAATGGTAGCATGATTGCTGCTGATGAAGTAGGCATCCCACCCAAGAACATCTGCCCCCCCTCCGACTCAACTTGGCACCTGCCAAACTGGTACAAGGGAATCCCGATGGGCAATAAAGCTTCTGCCCCTTTTTGCTGGGCATTTGAAAGTAGCCCATTGCTGCCTCACGCCCAGATGCTATGTGATTCCTCAGAACATTCAATCCTTTGACCTATGAACACCAAATCCTTGTCCGTGTATGATATGGGGTAGTAAAGGAGAAGGTAGGGTTACTTGGTGGGTGCTTCAGTAATGTGCCTTGCTTTGACCTTAGGTTGATCCCCAGCCACATCCAAACCTGGCTAGCAGTTAGCACAGCTTCTATATCTTCTGGAACCATAAGAGGTCAGATCTCCTTCTCCTTCTACACCAGCCTTTTTCAGCTGGGTTCCCTGGCTCATAATTCTCTTCAGACTCAAAAGAGATGCATGATTGGGGAAGGGGCAGCATATAAGCACCGCAGCAGGCCAAGCTGAAATCCTCAGCAGTGACAGAAAAACAGAGTGGGAAGGGACTTTGGAGGTCTTCTCATCCAACCCCCTGCTCAAACAGGAAACCCTATATCATTTCCGACAAATGGTTGCCTGATCTCTTCTTAAAAACCTCCAGTTTTGGAGCACCCACAACTTCTGGAGGAAGCCCACTGATGAATTGTTCTAGCTGTCAGGAAATTTCTCCTTAGTTCTAGGTTGTTTTTTGTTCTGCCTTCAGGTGCTTTGGAGAATAGCTTGACTCCCTCTTCTTTGTGGCAGCCCCTTAAACATTGTAACACTGCTATCATGTCACTCCAGTCCTTCTTTTCATTAAACTAGACATACCCAATTCTTGCAACCATTCTTCATAGGTTTTAGTCTCCAGCCCTCTAATCATCTTTGTTTGCTCTTCTCTGTACTCTTTTTAGTCTTTTTTCTATCGTGGCAACCAAAACTGGATCCAATATTCCAATATCCCAAGATATTATAAAGTAATACTAACACTTTATGACAGGGGTGTCAAACTGCCAGCCCGCGGGCCGGATGCATCATGAAGAAACCGTGCCCACCCCATTGCCGGCAATGGCGAAAAAGCTCCAATACGTTGCACAACATCATGTGACGTCGTGAGTTTAACATGTCTGCTTTATGACCTCTGGCAAAGGATATTTTCTCCATCCCTTTTTAAAAGAAAGGTAACCTGCTTTTGGAGGTGACTAAAGCCTTAAAAATGTTTAGAAAATTTAGTTAAAATGACTTAAAGATACCTTTCTTCCCTCTCTTGGATGCATGCCTATCCATTAAAAAAATAAGATCAAATTGAAACATGCCAGATTAAAACATATATGCAGACACAATAAATTGCATGAATAACTAGAACAAAATACAACAAATGGAATTAATCAGAGGCCCACATATTGCTAGAAGAAAAACTGGGATCTAAGAACCCAGAAGAACTCTTAAAACCAAGCTGGGCCACTATAACTAATGTACACAAACAAACAAAACAAAAATTTTCTTTATAATGTCCTCAAAGGGCGCTATCCAACCACAATTATAATCAATGCATTAAAATAAAAGTGAGAATTACACACACACACACACATACACCCACACTATGAAATCAACACACCACTTAAACAAAGATAAATGCAAACGCATGCAAACCCTTAGACCTATTTTAGGACCTCCTATCCTATCAACTGTTTTGTTTCTTTTTTTAAAAAAAACAATTCTTAAAATCAATTCATTAACCCAATGTTTGGTAGAATATATATACATATATATACTGTATTTAGCATACAGCATGTAGCATAGAGCATAGAGCACACAGCACCTAGCATATAGCATACACACACACACACATACTATATACTGCTATGTGCTCTATACTTATGCTACATGATATATATATTATGTATATATGTATGTATGTATGTACTGTATGTATGTATGTATGTATGTATACACACACACACACACACACTGATTTGTATTATGTTCATACTTGGTTTTAATTGGTTTTATGATTGTTCACCACCCAGAGTCATTTATTTGAATTGGGGGCTATAGAAGTGGAATGAATGAATGAATGAATGAATGAATGAATGAATGAATGAATGAATGAATAGGCTTATCCACCCTGTGCATCTTTTTGGGCTCTGAGAATCAGGATATCAATGAGGCCTTCTTTGATCTGCTCAGCAATGCTTGTGTTATGGTTATATGTCCAAGGGTTTGTGCAGGAGCAGGCAAATGCTTACAACTGAATTTCATTCTGTTGAGAAGAGCTTAGAGGATGAGGACTTTGATGGATGAACCTTGTAAGGGGGAGGATAAAATAAACCCAGCTGGAATAATAGGAATGCTATAGATATAGTGAATTGGGGTGGGGTGGGGGGGTGTAAGCCAAAATGGCCAGCTCCATTTCAGAATCCAATCCGTGAGCTCCATGTGACCTCATGTGTATTCCTAGAGAAATACAGCCCCATGAAGAATATCCAGACTCAGTTTATCCTATTCTATCCTACCAGTTCTTAAAGCCTCTGCAATACAGAGAATATTCATCTGTTTATATAACTAATGTTCTCCATTCAAGCTAGAAAGAGTTGCTCATTTACTGCTTTTCCATCCTGACTCCATGATTCGGAGCAAGAAACCATTGGCCATAGCAAGCCAAGCATTTGATTTGAAACATCAAATAATTAAATGAATGGCCTGACTTTGAGAGAGCTTCCTGAACCAGTTTTTCCCTTGCTATATTTTCTGAAAAAAAGAAAAATTCATTTAGAATTACATGAAGTTGTCAGAGCTTTGAGAACAGGAATCAGATGTTAACCAGATTTGTGTATATTTCTATGAACAACCACCTCCATGGGCAGAAAATGTAATGAAAGAGAAAATAAATTTTCATATATTTATAAGGACAAAAATAAACAGAAACCTGCTAGAGTAAATGCTCAAAATCACAACCTCTAAAACCTAATGATAAAATCTGATCTCATAGTAATGGCAACACAGGGCAGAAGGATTTTGCAACCTTGTACCGTGATTGTTCTGTTTTCCACGTTGGAAGGCATTGAACGAGGCAGAGTAACAAACAGGTACTTCTTTATTCAGCTACAACAGAACAGCAAACAAAATGGCTCCTCCCCCTTTTATACCTTTTGCAAGGGACAGCGTCAGCCAATGAATGCAACATATTTTCCCGCTCCCGCGCATGCTCAGTAAGCTGGAGACAGCCTGTCTGGCCCAGGCAGCCCACGTGGTCTGCCCGGGTCTCGGTGCAGCTTCCTGCACCTGCTCTATCAATCAGAGCCCAGGACATAACACCCCTCCCCTCTTGGTTAAGGAACAGATACTTACTATTTTACAATATTACATGCGCCCTCGCAATGTTATCCTAACAATCAATAATACACAACATTATAGGTCTTTCCAATTATCAAAATAATAATGCCAATTGAATTCCCTTACAAGGAATATACACTCTTTTTCCATACATCACATTATAGCACAAAATAAACCAGTTCTCAAAAAGACATACACAAGCATTTCAATTGCAATAAAATACAAGCGCATTTTATGGTTGAAAAGACAGAAACCTCACTTAGTCCTTTAAGAACTTCGGTGGGCCTTTGGCCCGCTCTGATTGTCTCAGAGCTGCTGCAAGCGCCCGATCTGCAAGCTCGCCTGCCAGGCTCGGCAGACCGGGACTTTGAGACCCATTAGATATGGGTGAAACCGGATCATGAAGGCTGGCCTGTTCCGGTAGGCCCAAACCTTTGTCCATTTGACTTTGGCTGGCCCTTTCCAGTAGGCCCAAGCCAGAGTTCCTTGATGGGGTGATCAGTGTAAACAGCCAGCTGGGAGCACTGTCCTGTTGGCACAAGGCCTGAGGTAGATGCGGCATGGAAAGCCGATTGAGTGGAGTGGCCTGTTGGCACGTTGCCCGCAAAAGGAGCGGTGTGGCAAATTAGTTGAGTGCAATGTCCCATGGACGCTGTGCCCGAGTTAGGAGCCGCCTCGTTGGCAAAACCCCCAATTGGTGCATGCTGTGTCCCGCTTTCACTGAGAGACTGAGATACACGATTGCAATCGTGGTCCTCCTCCCCCCCGAGAGCAGAGTCAAGAGCGGAAGGGTGGCTTGGTAACCGCCAACGCAGCTGGTCAATGTGCCTGCGCAGCACACGACCATCCTCCAAGGCCACTTCGTATGACAGTGGCCCAGTAACTTTGCAGACCACTGCTACCACCCAGAGTTGTCCAGGTCCATAGTTTCGCGCCCAAACCGGATCACCCACTTGCAAACGCCTTGGTGCCCGCGGCTGTGACACCTGTGAAGCCACCCGGTCTGGGTGTAATCTGTCTAACTTGGTGATAAGGCGGCGACCCCATAGGAGTTCAGCTGGGCTCTTGCCCGTAGATGTGCATGGAGTGGTACGATGGCAGAGGAGGAAATCTGCCAACCTGTGATGCCAGTTTCCATGGGTGAGCCGTTTCAAGGCCTCTTTTGTGGTGCGCACCATGCGCTCAGCTTGGCCATTTGAGGCCGGGTGAAAAGGTGCCAAAGTAGCATGCCTAATCATATTCACCCTCAGAAAGGACTGGAACTCCGAGGAGGTGAATTGAGGTCCGTTGTCAGAGACGAGGACATCTGGGAGCCCGTGAGAGGCAAAAATCCCCCTCAACACCTGGATGGTCCTGGCAGTAGTTGTAGTGGACACTGGAACGACCTCTAGTCATTTGGAGTGACTGTCCACAACCACAAGGAAGAATTGCCCCTGAAAGGGGCCAGCGTAGTCGATATGAACCCTCAACCAAGGAGCATGTGTGACCTCCCATCTATGAACGGGAGCCTGTGGCATTTCTGGCCTGGACTGCTGGCAAATGTGGCATCCTTGGACCTGGGTCTTGATCTCTTTATCGAGCCCAGGCCACCAGAGGTAGCTGTGCGCAAGCACCTTCATCCGGACTATTCCCGGATGTCCCTCATGCAAGGAAGCCAAGACCCTAGTCCTCAGTGAGGTTGGGATTACCACCCTGCTGCCCCACAGGACACAACTCTTAAAAGTGGATAACTCATGCTTCCTTTTCCAGAAACTCTGGAAATTAGTGCCAGGACACGTGTCAGGCCATCCTGACAACACCCAGTTCAACATGCGTGTTAACGTGTTGTCTGTAGCCGTTTCTGCGGCTACATCCCCTGCATTGAGGGGAGACTCAGGCAAATCCTGGATAGCCAGGATGTGATTGGCCGGAGCAGGATCCGACTCTAATAGCTGTAGAGGCAACCTACTAAGGCCGTCAGCATGGCCCATTTCTTTACCCGGTTTGTGAACCAGGCAGTAGTCATAAGCAGAAAGAAATATTGACCACCTCGACATTCTAGGTGAGATGATTTGGGGCATTTGTTTGTTCATTGTGAACAACCCCAGAAGTGGCTTGTGGTCAGTGAAGACCATGAAATGGCGGCCATACAAAAAGTCGTGAAACTTCTTAATGCCAGCCACAATGGCCAAGGCTTCTCTATCAATCTGTGTGTAATTTCGCTCAGCAGAAGACAGAGTCCTGGAATAATAGGCTACAGGGACCTGTGTCCCATCAGCCCTGAGGTGGCTTAAGACAGCCCCAATTCCGTAAGGGGATGCATCGCAAGCAATGCTAACTGGCAACTGCTCATTGAAATGAGCCAAAACAGCATTAGACGACAGCAATGCTTTGACCTCAGCAAAACTCTTTTCGTGGACTTTTGTCCACTTCCATGAAGCCTGTTTGTCCAAGAGCCAGTGTAACGGCTCTGCCACTGTGGCCTTGTGGGGGAGAAATGAATGGTAAAAATTTAGAAGTCCAAGGAAGGCTTGAAGCTCGCTCTTCGACTTGGGACTTGGGGCCTGCTGAATCGCTTTGAGCTTAGATTCAGCAGGATGGATGCCTTCAGCATCTATACGAAACCCCAGGAATTCTGTGGAGGTTACTCCAATTTTGCACTTCTCCTGTTTGAGCTTCAGTCCTGCTTCACGGAAACGCCGCAAAACGGCCCGAAGCCTGTCAGACAGGTTTTCAAGTGATTCCCCTGCGATGAGGACATCATCGAAGTATGGGCATACACCTGGAATGTTACAGAGCGTTTGTTCCATCACGCTTTGGAAGATGCCAGGGGCTACATTTACCCCGAACTGTAGCCTTCGGACCTTGAAGGCACCCCGGTGGGTCACAATCGTTTGGGCCTCTGCCGTTGCATCATCCACCGGCAGCTGCTGATAGGCCTGCGCCAAATCTAACTTGGCGAAAATGCGGCCTCCTTGTAGAGACGCCAGGATGTGGCTCACTACAGGCACCGAATAAGAGTGCTGCTGTAACGCTTTGTTTAGCATGCATTTATAATCAGCACAAATGCGGACTTCTCCGTTGGCCTTAAGTGGCGTGACAATTGGTGTTTCCCATGGACTACTATCCACAGGTTCCAAAATGCCTTGCTGTAACAGCTTGTCCAGCTCAGCATTGATCTTTTGCTTAAGCGCAAAAGGCACCCGACGAGGCTTAATCCTGATCGGTGCAATGGAAGGGTCTAACCTTAAGGCAATAGGAGGTCCTTTGTAGGCCCCTAACTCAGGGCTGAAAACATCAGCAAACTCCTTACACACCTCTGCAAGACTTGCTGATTGCAGACTGTGTAACCCAGTCACCTGAATTCCAAGTGCATCAAACCAATCGAGTCCAATTAGACTCGTGCAGTCACCGTTAACCACGACAACATCCAAAACCCCCTCAAAGTTCCTACACTGCACTCCGATTGTGACCTCCCCCATCACGCTGACTTGGGAATTCTGGAAATCGGTCAAAATAAGATTTGACGGCCTGAGCTTAACTCTTTGGCCGCTTCTACAGCAGATCTGCTTGAGGGTTTTCTGGGAAATGATTGACAGAGCTGAACCCGTGTCCAGCTCCATCTCTAAGGGGACCCCCTGCAATTTGACTTCAAGCCGAAGCTTTTTCTTCAATGGGTGGTGGGCACCTGTTCTCAACATGCTCCTTCTGGTCGCACAAAAACCCACCCTGTTCTGACTGGGGACCCCGGTACCTTTCCGAGGCAACTCTTCCGATGGACGGTCTTTCTTGCGACCCAAACAGACAGCGGCTATGTGGCCTTGCCGGCCACACGCCCGGCAAGTAGCAGAACAAAAATGACAGTCAGTACGTTTGTGGCGGCCTCCACACCCGAAACACCGAGAGAAGGGAACTGCCTTGACAAGGCTTTTTTTGGCTTGCCTTTGTGGCCTTCTTTCTGCTGGCTGTTGCAAACGATCGACCTCGTTGTCAGATTCTGGGTCTTCAACCCTCTCAGCAACCTCTTGATGGACGGAGTCTGAACACTGAGGGTTCTTTGAGAGCCGCAAGGCCTTAACAGCTCCACCTGCTGCTTCTTCGGCCGTTATCTCCCTCAGCGCGTCTTGGAAGGAAACAGTTTCTTTGGCAAAAATCTTTTGCTGCAGTTCTCGACTCCTCAGACCGCAAACTAGCTGGTCTCATAGCCGTTCTTCCAAGTCTTTAAACTCGCAAGGCCTTGCAGCTTGACGCAGAGCAGCCATGAAGTCCGCAGCAGACTCTCCTGGCCGCTGGTCCCGTTGTTCAAAAGCATTTCACCATGCTATGACTGACAGTTTTGGTTCGAAATGTTCTTTTAGCATTTTTTTAAGCTCCGCGTAAGCAATGGATTCTAAGGGTGCCGAAGCAACCAAGTTTTCAGCGATGTCAAAAGTCTCTTGACCGCAAACACACAGCAGCGTCACAGCCTTAAGCCCGTCCTCACGAACTTGGTTGACTCTGAAGTAATTTTCCACCCTGGCAACGTAGGAGCTCCAGCGTTCCGGATGCGTGACATCAAACTCAGACAAACGCCCAATCTTTGCCATGATGATTATTGGCAGCCTCTTTCAATGCCTCGTGCTGCGCAGGCTTCTAAAGGGGTTCCAGGGCGCTCGTAGCCGAATTCTCCTCCAGCGTCTTCGTACTGGCAGGCAGAGTGGAAGGAAGTTGGAACGCCGAACTTAGCGCTTGTACGCTTTCCGTTGTGAAGTCAGCCTTTGAATCTTCTGCAGCACGATCCCACCTTCATCGCCAATGTTCTGTTTTCCGCGTTGGAAGGCATTGAACGAGGCAGAGTAACAAACAGGTACTTATTTATTCAGCTACAACAGAACAGCAAACAAAATGGCTCCTCCCCCTTTTATACCTTTTGCAAGGGACAGCGTCAGCCAATGAATGCAACATATTTTCCCGCTCCCGCGCATGCTCAGTAAGCTGGAGACAGCCTGTCTGGCCCAGGCAGCCCACGTGGTCTGCCCGGGTCTCGGTGCAGCTTCCTGCACCTGCTCTATCAATCAGAGCCCAGGACATAACAGTGATCACATAAAACAAGTGTGCTATATGGTTTTATATTTAATATCACTTCCTTTTATTTCAGAAAAGAGTAGATCATACATCAGAAAAGTTTGTGGATCACATTCTGAAATCACTAATAATACGAATGCTCCAGCAGGAACCATCAGCAAGCCACATCGGCTAGAATTCTGACAAAACCAGACCAAATGAATAAAAAGTGCAGAGGAAAGCCAACGGTCTAACTGCAAACAGAGCCACAATCTCTAAGAATCCCAAATCTTTGCTGCCGAGTTTCAGCTCATTGTGGTTGTGTCAGAAATAAATCAGCTTAAGCTGAGTTGATTGTTCCAGAATGGGGCAGAAGAAACTTTATGTAGAAGGGCTGTTGGATAAAACCAGTTGATGGCAAAGAATCTCTCCAGCTTAAACAATCTGAAGGAATCATTAAATAAGACATGAGGACTTCTGCAATTGAATTACCTGCATTTTTTTAAAAATGTAGTAATTTTCAAGGAGAGAGGATCAAATCAGAAAGACTGCACCGGTCTGGGGAGTGGGAGGGTTTTTTTCCTCATTTTCCTTACTTGAACTTTCACCTCAGACTAGCATTTGACTCATGCAATAAACAGAATTTGGGGGATCAAAGTTCAATACTATGGCAAAAAAATATATAATTATAGCTTAAGTCAAAGGGGAACAAGCTTTTCTTTCAGGCTGAAGGCTGTGACCCCAAAAATAGGTGAAGGCATGATGTAGGTGAGCAAGAAGCAAAACTAACTCTGATGTTTTTAATTTAAAGAGTTATATAACACTAGACCAATTACAATTTAATTTGAGACCTCCCTACAGTTTAATACCTCCCATGCATGTAATATTGATATCTATGTTTCTATGCACACAAACACACACACACAAACATATATTCACACATACATACACATACTCATAGTTATGCTTTCTTCTGATCCTTTTTCCAAAAGAGGTATTATTTGTGTTCCTTTTTTTGTTTCTGGTGCTGTGCCAGTCCTCCATCAGTTATCAAATACAGTAATTAATACCACTGAGATCTGACCAGCTGTCCTCTTCCGGATCCCTCTGATAGATGCCATCATGCACTGTTCACTTGAATTCAGTAAAATATTCCAAGTATCTTTCTAATGTGTTCCTTTGATATCCCAGATTTCAATCTCCCCCAAGATTGCCCTCTTCAGCTGTGATGGATTACAGTTCTCATCAGCCCCAGGTAGATTGTCCTCTCATTTGCCTTGACAAGCAAACAAATCGAAAGATGGGCACTGGAGAACATGAAGAGAACAAGAAGCAAATCCAATTAGGACTAGGAAAAATTGTAATTGAAATTTGGAAAAGCAAAAGGCTTATCCAACTCATTGAAGGTCGACCTCATATTCATATTCAACTTTCCTTATTTAATCAAGCTATCTTGGTCAATTTGTCTTGCAAATAGGTGTGTGACGAGAGTCGCATAGAAAAGAAGCATTGAAACACTCTCTCCTAAATGAAAAGCTGCCGATTCTTCAACATGGTATTTTATTTGGGGTGGGAGGGTCATTTTTATGTTTGACTATCTACCGAAGCCCTCATGCTGGTAAACCAAAAAAAATATATAAGAATTTATATATTTATTTATTTTATGTGTCACATTTATACAGCCACCCCTCTCGCAATCAAGTAAAAAATAAATAAGTAAAATCAGAAACCATTTAAAGCAATTAAAACCCACTAAAATGGTTTAAGAGGGCAGATTATAATCATGTGTCTTGAACCCTTCTAAAATTCGAGAGAGGGAGCACCAACTGTAACATTATAGTTTGGGAGCAACCCAGGAGAAAGCCCTCCTTCTCAACTTTCAAATATTACTTCTCTTCCTCATGACAGCAATGCTATTCAGAAGAAAAAAAATGGATTGAGTAGGGTGACACATTGCTAGATCAAATACTTACCACATAGACGAGAGTTTCTCAGTAGAAATTTTTCATCTGTTGTGTTGAGGGACACATTTTACATCTAGCCATCATTCATTTGTTGTCTGTCTGGCTTAGGCCTAACATGTTGCAAGGAGTCAGCTACTAGCGATTATACATGGTGGTTTCTGGTTTGTCAGGTTGAGTAAATTGGCTTATTCCAGTTGGTCCAGGGCAATGGGGAAACTGAGGCATTACCTTGGTCTATTGATTAGCTTGGAATAATGGTCTATTTTGTGGGCACGAGGGTGGGATGCAAGAAATGGAAGGGGCTAAGCCCATGTTATAAGTGGAAATTGTGGGTTTCGAAGCAAATATCCAAAAGTGTGCTGGAGCAAGGCTTTTCAACCAATGGTACGGGTACCACCTGTGGTACATTGGCACCTAGCAGGTGGTACGCGACGATCCTAGAAAAGTGGTAGCGGGGGAGGGGAATGAGCTGAACGGTGGCAGCACCACACAAGCCTGAGCGAGAGATGGCTGGAGCTGCAGGGCTGTCAGGGCTCAGCGGAAGCGCCAGGATCAGCGCTTCTTTGGGGCTGTCAGGGCTCAGTGGAAGCGCCAGGATCAGCTCCAGGCTCCAGCTGGAGCTCGGCACTGATCCTGGCGCTTCTGCTGAGCCCAGAAGAAGTGCCGATCAGCTGGAATGTTGCAGCATCTCCAGGGTCTTGTGATTTACATTCAGATGCTTGGCATCTGATTCATATTTATGATGGTCACAGTGTCCCAGGGTCATGTGAAGTGACCAAAAGCTGCTGCAACCACCCAGCAGATGGGGGGAATAAAAACCAAACACCCCCCCCCCCCCCCCCCCCTGCCAATCCTCAACAGAAATGCTCACAACAATGAAAACCTCGGACAAGAGGAAGAGCGCCGCTGGGTGGGCAGGCAGGTGTCTTGCTCGGCTGTGGCTTGGGGGCACTTTTTTCAGTGCCATTGTGACTTCGAACAGTCACTAAGCAAACTGTTGTAAGTCGAGGACTACCTGTACTTCATCACTTTTTTCCTTTTTTTTGGTCATCAAGTTTTTGACACCTTGATAGGCGACTGGTGGTACTCGGATATTGCCATATCCTAAAAGTGGTACAATGGGTGAAAAGGTTGAAAAGCCCTGTGCTGGAGGACACTTCCAGGAGCCTTTTGTTATATTTTGGGAGATTGTCAAACCTCCTTGTTAAAACAAAAGAAGTTTGATAAAGTTAACATTTCTACTTCTAATTTATGTGGCCCAATCCAAAGATAGGACTGACTTGAATCCACAGGCTATTTAATGATCATAATGGTGCCACTCTGAGCAAGAGCAAGACAGAACCCCATCTGTATGGGGCTCAGGGTCAAGTTATGCAATGGACCAGCATGGGAAACCCGTGAATTTTATGCGCTGCACAGAGAGGGTGTTGAGTTCCCTAAGGCTAATAACAAGCCCAGCTGCTGCATCCCCTGTGGCTCCAGTTACCACTGCAACCTTTTGGGATTGGCAAAGTCAGCGGCCACAAGAGAGAATGGAAAGGAGTGGGAGCCATGGAGAAAAGATGGGAGGATTGGAGAAATGGGGTTCTGGAAAAGAATTGGGATGTTCGGGACTCTGAAGAGTTGCGAATGGGAGTATTGGTATCGAAGACCATCCCTATGGCAAATCCACTCAGATTGCTAGTTATGATTTTCTCTTTTGAAATGGTAAGGAATGGAGAAGAAAATAGAAATGAGGTACAAGGGAAGATTTTTCCATTCCTGCTTCCCGCCAGGTTCTCCTTGGGAATTCTGGACATCTATTCCTAAATCTATTTCTCAAATCTAAATCTAACCGCTTTCTTAATATTTTCACATATGGTGTTAAAAGTGAGTTTAGGCATCTATTGCTCCCTTTTTTCTCATATATGATGCTAACAGGAGACAGAAATCAGAACATCGGAACCATATTCTGGCTGATATAGGCATCATGTTTTTATTATACATATAAGAGAGATTCAAACAAACAATATAGGAATCACCAGGGCTTTTTTTGTCATAGAACGCCCAGAACGGAGTTCCGGCACCGTTTTGGGATGGAACCTTGTGGGTAGGTAAGGCGGGTTGTATGATGTGTGTGAGTTCCGGCACCTTTTTTTTTTTTTTTTAGAAAAAAAGCACTGGGAATCACCAAAGGGAGAACTTTATGCAGGCTTAATAAGCCACGGCCAGCAGTTACCTTAGGTCATCCCTGATTATTCAGCTGGTGGATGCACAGCAGAAAGTGCATGGGGCTCAGACTGGGTTAATGGCCTGGGTTCCCCCATCACGTCCTTGTTTCAACTTGCAGTTCCAGGAGCTGCAGCTGGTGAGGTCAGTTACCCCATCCCATCTTTGACTTATCACCCTTCTCCAGAGCTTCTCCACAGAGGGATGGGGTTACCTCAGGCCATACTGCCAGGCCCACAGGCAATGACTGTGGGACCAACCCAAGGTGAGCAGAGTCTATAAATGGTGGGCCTGGAAACTCCCTGTCACTGAAGCCCTCTTCTGCTCCTGAAGGACATTCTCTTAATATCTGAGAAGATCAGGATAGACTCTTCATTCCCCAATCTTAAAAATCTGAGGAAGGCAGAGATCTGGATTTTTTGTACACAGAATCCCCAAATCCTGAAGACCACTGGATTTTTTGCCAAATTTTTCATTATCAGTTGCTTAGCAGAAGCCACAACAAGTAGGAGGGGACCTCCAACACTGCTTTTTGTTGAATTAAAATCTTTGACAAGGTTATATTTGAAATGGTGTGAGAAGTGTTCTGTATTTTTCTTCCAGCCTTTCACCTCTGCCCTTTCCACAACGTTCAATTTATTCTCAGTCCTATCTCTGTGGCTTCTCGCAAAACGTAGGTCGTTTGATACTGATTATAATAGTGCTTAGCAACATTTTTCATTAGAATTCCAAAACAGAGAGGAATAAAATAAATCCAAACCTTAAAGCCATACATAATTACAATAATTAAACCATAAGTCAGTATCGGGGCAATAATGATCATATGGATGAATAGCATCTTTTTTTATAGATAAGGCACTCATCCCTGACTCCTCCTGAAAGAGGAATCCAGAAACTGTGGATCAGAAGGTGGTTATTTGTTACAGGGTGTATGTGTCACCAATTGATTTTAAAAATGCTCAGGCCAAGTGAAAACATTGTCAACACATTATGGCTTTTGCTCAGTACTTTGCTGTTGTACACTTTCTCAAGCTTTGCCAGCATGGGAAAAGCAAGAATGCTGTCAGCTCTCAGCTTTGCTCATCTAACACATGAAAGTCTACAGTTGTCAGTTATGATACCACAAAGTTTGTAAAGCCTGAGTAAAATTTATTTAAAAATAAGTGGTTTTATTTAGTTCTTGTCCAACCTAATACCAATGGGTTCATTTGATTTAACTCCAGGAGGCCCATACAAATTCATTTACCTTTTTAGGGATCAGGGAACCACAAAGTTAGAGAATCACTGCAATAAACATGGTTTAACAAACAGTAGTTTAACATAATTGATGAACCAGGACAGGTTTCTGCTTCTAGATGGCAATTGCACCAATATATGGCTTGGGAGTACAATAATTATGAAACTCTACCATTGAGCTCCCATTTTGTATCAGGCCCCAAACCCAATATTGTAGTGAAAAGCAAAAAATAAAACAAATCTAAACAGATTCCATCTATCTACAGTCCGCCCAGTACAACTGCAGATAAGATGGTGAAGAATCAGGATGGACTTCATAGATTAGAGTTGAAAGGGGCCTTGTAGGTCTTCTAGTCCAACCCGCTGCTCAAATCAGCTGGAATTTTGAGAACTGCAGTCCCAGCACTCAAGAGGAAAGGCTGAAGTAGGGAATAAGACGAAAGATATGGCATCAGTTACAAACTTCCTCCTTTTGCTGGATTAAGAAATTCATTTGCACCCTGATATCCAGTAGCTGCCTAGTGCTTCATATCACCTGACCATCTCTTAAACAGCCTGAAGGTCCTTGAGGGCGGAGCGAAATCTCATGAGAGCTGCATAGTGTGTGGAATGGATAGAGCTGGAGTAGGTCCAGGGAGATCTGGAATCACAGCCTTGCTCAATTTTGAAATTCATTGTGATCACACCTCTCAGCCTGGATAACAACATGGTGTACTTGTAAGGTTTAAATGGGATAAGCTTTATCAGTTCATTAGAAGTGCGGGATACAACTGTTAATGTTTTCTAAGACAAAGAGAGAGCAAGATATGTTTGTTAATAAATTGGGGTGTTTTTTTTAAATAAAACTGAGAATCAAAACATGCATGTCTGCCCTATCTAGATACCGAAAAACAAGCCTGCCCCCAAATATCTGAAGATAAGAGGTGAACATGAGGTTTAGAGATCTACCAGTTTAAATCTTCAGTGACTTCACATTTGTGTAAATACCAAAAGACTGGTTGTGCATCATCAAATTTGCTGGCTCATTTCTATGATGTCTTGATGACCAGAATCTCCTGGTTCTTCTTCTGTAGGATCTCAAAACCTTCAGGATGAGGTGGGAGAACTTCATCCAATACTTCATATTCAAGAAGACACAAACCTGGAACTCAGACGACACTGAAAGGTACACCTTCTATTTTATTAGCTTTCATGCAAGTGAACTGATTTTGTGGATCTCTTTTGGGATCAGAGAGAAAGCTTCAAACCTGTTCAGAGATCCCTCCACCTTTAAAAGTAAGTTCACACAGAGCTCTAGGTTTTCTTCTTCATAAGCCAACACTTCCATTAAGACCTGGTTGTGTCTCACCACCAGTGACTTTCATCAGATGATGTCCATATGGCGTGATCAAAATGTCAATGTGGGCAAAATTCACCTGTTTTTTATATATCTCATTTAAGGTCAGAGATTCAAGTTTTATTTGATGACTATTTCAAGTCTCATAGCCTGTCCAGTGATCTGCTTTGAACAAAATCATAAGGATGAACATCAGTGTTGATGGTGGGCAGCCAGTGCACAGGTAAAATCACTATGCTAATTTGAGGAGGTGGAGTGGAGAAAAGTAATTCAAAACAACTTTTTTTCTGTGCCTGGAAGAGAGTGTGAAGTTAGAGCTGCCTGCCAGGAGGCAGTTGAAGACACAGACCACCAGCCAAAAGCAAAGGTAAAAATGTCCAAGGAGAGGAAGGTAGTGTGAAAAAAATCAAGATGATAGCTGTGACCAGGAGATTGAAGCTTTGCATCTTTTTACATATGTCTTGTATAAAAAAAAGGTGGTGCAGGTAAACAGGAAGAGGGTCTTCAATATCATGGTCACTGATTTGACTTTTTGGAACCTCCCACCTTTATGGCGGTGTGGTGGCTAAGTGGTGAGGTGTTAGACTTGTAGGCTGGAAATCCGACAACCCAGGTTCAAAACCTAGGCTTCACACAACGGGGTGGCTCGCGTCCTTGCCCCAGTTCCTAGCAGTTTGAAAGCATGCAAATGTGAGTAGATAAATAGGTGCCACTTCGTGGGAAGGTAGCAGCGCTCTGTGAAATCATGTTGGCCACGTGACATGGAAATGTCTTTGGACAGTGTTGGCTCAATGGATTTGAAATGGAGATGAGCACCACCCCCTATAGTCGGCAATGACTAGCAGAGTAAAATCCGCAGGGACTCCTTTACCTTTACCTCTACCCTTCACCTTCATATGGATATCCCTCAACAGTTGGGTCCTAGAGATGACAGCATAGAGTCAATGGCAGCATGTGGGCACTTTCCTTGAAAGTAACAATTTAACTGTCAATTACAAATTACATCACCTGTAATGTTTTATCCTCATAACCATCTTGTTAGGTAAGTTAGGCTAAGAGATAATGCTCACCTAAGAAGCTTCACAGCTCAGCAAAGCTTTGAACTGAAGTGACCTGATGCTTAATTTAATATCTCAGCTCTTGTCCTCCAGATGTGACGGACTACAACTTACAAAATGTCCATGTAGACCAGACAGTATTACACCAAGTGAGAGGGCTGCCTGAGGCAAATTATTTTGGCTTTCATAAAGGGACAGCAAGTGGTTAGTTGCTTAATTTATTGCATGTTTAATTTCCAGGCTGGGAAGAGAAATGCATTTGGGATCTTCTGCCTGAGGTACCAAGACACTATATTAGTGCAGGACTGGCATTTGCTGCCAAAGCAAGCTCAATACTGCTGTTGACCAATTGTAATGGCATGTGGGAATGACCTTGAGAGCCAGAGAGAACAGCCACAACCGGGGAAACTGTTGGGTAAAAGGCAGCTTAACCCACAGAAGGGATGTGGGCACAGCAACTGTCTCAGAAGGGATCCTCCCTAGCTTTTTTTAACTGTAAAGGCAGTGGGGAAGAGATATACTTTCAGACTTGTAAGATTCTGTTTATATAACCTTACAATAAAGTAGAATTAGTTCAAGATGTGCTTCCTGTCTGGACTACATCACAAGCTGACATCAATCTTGCAAGCCTGAAAGTACATTTCTCCCCTTCACCTTGCAGCCCAAGAAACTAGGAAGAGTCCCTTCTGAGATGTTTGCCACACCCACATATTTCTGTGGGCTAAGCTGCCTTTTATCTGACCGTTGCTATGGTTGGGATTCTCCCTCCTCTCTCCCAAGGTCATTCCCACATACCATTACCCCAATGGACCCTCCTGGCCATTTTTAGCAAGGGTAGAACAGAGGGCAAAAGATGTCCACCCATGATAGGTTTCCTACAAATCAGATGCCTTCCCAAACAGGTTGGGCTACAATTTTCAGATTTCTTATCCAGAGTGGTCAATAGCCCTGCTAACGGAGAATTCTAGGTCTTGTACCCCAGCACCTGTTGGGAAGCCTGATCTAGCCATCATATATCAGGGAAATGATATTAATTCTGCCTCCCTTTCTTTGCTCTTGGCCTCAAAGCAAACACCATTTTAAAAATCAGCCCTTGTGTATGGTTATTTTGTAATTCTTAACTCTATTTCTGTCGTAGAAACACTGTCAAAGACGTAACGAGGGAGACAAAGGTTTGTATTCAGTTATAAAACCTTCCAGAGCCAGTAATTTCACTAACCCCATTTCACAAAGTGATTGTGAGAAGAAGAGAAGGGGAAAACCTGTTTCTTCCACAAGTTCCAAGCAAGAGGGGGAATGTCAAAAAAACTCAAGATGGTGATTGAAGTCTCAGTCTTTGATATATAGCCCCATCTTGACTACCCCTCTGGTTTAAGACTACATCTCTGTAAATCAGATTTCCCAGATTTGATGCCCTGCAAATATCTGTAATTACCAGCACTAACTGGCATTTACACTTCTACCAAGTGTCACCCTAAGCAAGACTGTGCATACCCTTTCACTAGGCATCCATCCTTGCAACATTCATGGATAAGACTGCATTGCAAGAGCAGCCTGATTATTGCTAGAGGCACCCTCTATCTTGTCATGTGTCAATAGTTTTGTTGGGAAGCATCCACAAGAGGAGATGAATGGCTTTTGCATGGTACTTTCACATTTCCCAAAGGATCAGCCTATTGTGGGGAATGGGGTGAACCTCTGGTTCAGTTTCCCCGTTTGTCTTTTCTCTGGGGACGCTCCAAAGCCCGGTCCTAGGGCTGAGTGCTGCAACTACCGCTTTGTTCATTAAATGCATATCTACATTTTCTTGAACTGCTTTTGCACCAATGTGGTCTTGAAGCCTGTGCGCCAAGCACTGTGGCACCCCAGCTGCATGTGCAGGGGACAAGGTTCACTGAGGTCTCATACCTCGGCGTCACTCCCTTCCCCCCACCTTGCCTGAATGACAGGTCCTCTTACCTCCCCACCCACCTTCTCCAGCCACATGATCCGTCTTGAAGGAGGTGGTGTCCGTGTCTGTCCCCTGCTGGGGCACCGGCTTTTACCCTATATGGGGAGCAGCTGGAAGCTCCTTAGGCCCAAAATAGATGCAGCTGCCTCCTCTGGATTAGAGAGCTCAAGAGGAGACTTTCAGAGGGAAAGGAGAATTAAGATGGGAAGGGGGGGCTGGGAGGGAGAGGAATGACAGAGAATGGAGAGGTAGGCCGATAAAGGAGACTGAACGGGATTTAGCATGCGTGGACCAAAAGCCAGGTAGATCTCTATGTGGATTATTGCTAAATAAATGCACATGCTTGTTTTTGCATGGCATCATCTACTCTAAAATGGAATACTGAGGTTTAAAGCAAAAAAAAACACAACCTAATGGGATTTAGGCAGGGCCGTGTGCAGTCAGCATCACCTTGCTAAGGTTACCTTTGGTAATAAATATTGAATGTGATATCCTAAGAATACTTTTATTGGCTTCCTACAAGTTTCTAGCCCTCATCAATGCACAGATAGGCTTCTAACAATAGGAACAACTGATTAAGTTTTGAAGCTTTTTGAGGGTGGATAAGCCAGATTTCCAGTCAGGATTTTGTGCCTTGTCTCCCTGAATAAAAACAAAATACAGTGTATAGTTCTGTTCTTTCTAGTTGCTCTGCCCCCATAATCCTCACCCCTAGGCAGAGAATTTGGACTGGTTTGATACTTGGTGTTTAGTGGTGGTTTGAAGCACAAAATATACTTTTATATTAAAAATTGGGTATCTGTACAATTTTAGGCCTGGCAAAAACAGAAAACAAGTACATGCCTTTAGTGACTGTGCACATCTATTCAAAGGAAAGTCCTATTAAGTTTATTGTCAGGCAATAGTGCATAAAATTGCAATCTTAGTGTAGGACTGGATAAATATTGGTCTTACAAAATGTCTGTAATCAGATTCCCAAGACCTATCAATTATGGCCACATGCGGTAACTATGGAAAATGGAATAATGTTTTGAGTATTTGAGTGTTTCCATTGGAGAACTTAATTCTTCACTTGACAGCTTGGGAACTTGAGATCCTTACAGGTCTTTGGTAAATCACATAGACTCCAATACAGCTTGGCCTTGATTTAGTTCACAGTCTGACAGCTGCCAGTCTCCTCTGGATTAAGTTTGTTGCTGGGGCTAATCACTGCATCTTTCCTATTTGCTTTTAGGAACATTTTAGTGAGGGCTGCAAAAAAATCTAGAGGTTCATAAGGTTCAGAATTAGCCATTCCGCATCTCTTTGCTGACACTTTGAGGCGGTCCAGGTTTTTGCAATCCTACTGCTTTGTACTGTATTTTAAACCATGGTACCCAGGAATACAGAGAACAGCAGTCTAATTGTTCAAATTGGACAATCTTGGTTTAATTAAACATTACAAAAAATAATTCAGGACATCTCTAGAACTTTACATAATGCAGATTCCATGCACTCTAAAGGGGATGGAGTGGCAGCTTTTAGCAAGTCTCCTGAAGATGCTCGATATACGATAGTTAGAAGAAACTCGAGCGACCAAATGAAACTGGGGAGGATAGTGCAAGGTTGGGAAATCTGCTCTCCAAATATTGCAGAACTACAACTCCCAGCATCCTTTACTCACTGGCTATGTTGAATTGGATTGGTAGGAGTTATTCAGCAACATCTGGATCCCTTCCCAGCTACACTGCTTTTTTCTGGACAACCTTTGATCAACCACCTCCTGTTTATCTAATCTACTTCAGGAGATGATAGGAAAGAGGAAACCTGAAACCAGTATTGTCATCTTGAACACTTAAGAGGAAATCTGGACGATAAATGTAATTATCACGTTTAACAGCACAATACCGAAAATGTCTACCGAAAATGATGAAAAGGAGGGGGTTAGATAGGGAAGTTAGAGAAAACAAATAATTCTCTATTATAGCTGCCCAAAAGGATTGCCCCCAAAAGTTCTCACTTAATCAGAATGGAATATTTATATGTATCTAGGTTATTGCGTCAACCCCCACCATGATTTCCCCCCTTTAAGACTGAACTTGAAGGCAGAGAATATTTTTTTTCATAAGCTATTTTAGGAGTCTTTGGACTGAAAACCAAGGTTAAATGGCTTACATTTGCTACATAGACTGCAAATGACATAAGCCTTTCTTAGGGTCCAAGCATAGAATACTGAAGCTAGCCAAATTGTTTTGGCACATGAGGCAGAAAATCTTATGAACACCTGACCCCATATCTAGCAGCAAACTCAACAGTATATTGACTACCATCTCATTCTACCTAACAGTAGAGCCTGCCCTCTACCAAGGATGGTGCCAATGTGGTCAAATGGAATCTTTCTAAAGAAGAATAACAAAGTTGGACGGGACCTTGGAGGTCATCTAGTCCAGGGCTTTTCAACCTTTTCTGTTGCATCCATTTGGTTCCTGACTTAAGTTTCGTTTCTCCTGAAAAGCTTACCTGCCTGCCTTAGGTTTCGTTTCCTGATTTAAGTTTCATTTCTCCTGTTAAGCCTACCTTGAATTAGTACCTCCTTGACTTAAGTTTCCTGTTCTTTGTGTATGGCAATGGAGAGCCATCCCCCTATTGTCCTTTTGTACACCC
>NW_015389092.1:33281-41820 GCF_001527695.2 Protobothrops mucrosquamatus | reverse complement strand
CGGAATCTCCACCTGAAGACTGCATGAGGCTGCCTGCTACCCCCAAGGTCACTGCCAATCAGCTGGAGCTGCGCGCTTTGATCCTGGGCTCTCAGTAGGACCCAGGCAACGTGCAGTTCCAGCTGACTTTGCCACAAGCCTGTGTGGCGCTGCTGCCGCTTCACCTCATCCACTTTTACACTTTTTTAAACTTTTTTTTTACATTTTTTTAACATTTTTTTACATTTTTTTTCAACCCGTCCTACGCGTACCACCAGCCAGGTGCTCGCGTACCACTGGTGGTACGTGTGCCACCGGTTGAAAAGCCCTGATCTAGTCAAACCCCGTTCAGGCAGGAAACCCTATAACATTTCAGACAAATGGTTGTCCAATCTCTTCTTAAAATCCTCTGGTGTTGGAGCATCCACAATTTCTGGAGGCAAGTCGTTCCACTGATTGTTCTGTCAGGAAATTTCTCCTTAGTTCTAGGTTGCTTCTCTCCTTGATTAGTTTCCATCCATTGCTTTTTGTCCTGCCTTCAGGTGCTTTGGAGAATAGCTTGACTCCCTCCTCTTTGTGGCAATCTCTTAGATCAGCGGTGTCAAACTCGCAATGTCAGGTGATGTGTTGCGACGTATCACAACTTTTTTGCCATTGCCGGCAATGGGGTGGGCGCAGTTTCGCTATGATGCATCCGGCCCGCAGGCCGGCAATCTGACACCCCTGCCTTAGATATTGGAACACTGCTATCATGTCCCCCCTACTCCTTTTTTTCATTAAACTAGACTTACCCAGTTCCAACAACCGTTCTTTATGTTTTAGCCTCCAGTCCCCTAATAATCTTTGTTGCTCTTCTCTGCCATTTCTAGAGTCTCAACATCTTTTTTATATTATGACGACCAAACCTGGATGCAGTATTCCAAATGTGGTCTTACCAAGGCATTGTAAAGTGGTATTAACATTTCACGTGATCTTGATTCTATCCCTCTGTTGATGCAGCCTAGCACCGTGCTGGCTTTTTTGGCAGCTGCAGCACACTGCTGGCTCATATTTAAAGTGATTGTCCACTAGGACTCAAAGACCCCTCTCGCAGTTACTACTATTGAGCCAGGTACCCCCTATACTACACTGTGCATTTGTTTTTTCTTGCCTAAATGTAGAACCTTACTTTTTTGCCACTGAATTTATTTTTGTTAGATAGCACGTAATGTTCAAATTACATTAGAAACCAGGACACAAGGATTATCTCACAGTTGGCATTTGAAGCAAAGCCATATCTGACCACATAATGGCAGCCATTTATCAATGGCTTTGTATAGATCTTTGTATAGATTTTGCATTGATTTTGTATTGCAGGCTTCCAATGGTCAGTTGCTAGAGACACTTTGTTCAACTGTGATCAGCCACTTATGGCCCTTCCTGGACAGGAGGACCACTTATAGAATCTCAAGTTTTCATCACTCATCTGAGCGACTGTTATGTGCTCTACATGGGGCTGTTATTCAGAAACTTCAGTTATCTAGAATAGAACAACTTGTTCATTAGCTGGTGATTATTGTCAGAAATACATGACAATACTGACAGTTAGAATCTTAACGACTTGCCTCCAAAACTTGTGGGTGCTCCAACACTGGAGGTTTTTAAGAGATTGGACAACCATTTGCCTGAAATGGTATAGGGTTTCCTGCTTGAGCAGAGGGTTGGACTAGAAGACCTCCAAGGTCCCTTCCAACTCTGTTATTCTGCTACATTATGCCTATACTCTGGGGGCCATGCACTGTTTTCCTATTAGCATCAGGGTGCAATTAAACATTGTGGTCATCACCTATAAAACCCTATTTTAGGACTGAGATATCTGCAGACCTTTTCTAACTTGAATCTGTCTACCCACTTGAATATCCTGAGAAAAATTGGTTATTGCCCCCCTCCCCCACCTCCTTTTGCAAGGTATAGGGCAGTGAAGGCTGGTAGGGTTTGCTTTTCAGTAATAGATAGATAACCTTTGTCTTTTTTTTTTACCATGCGCACACATTAAAAATGAAATTCTGTTGCCTGCTCTCAAAAGTGTACACATACATAACACACACATAATTATCCCTACTGTGTGAAACATGCTTCCTGTAGAATTCGGAACTTATTTTGATCTTCTGAAAGATTTAGAAATTTTACAAATGAAGGCAAATTTTATTTAGAAATTTTATTTCAGAGTACTTCTGCTGAGTCTTATTCTGCTGTACCTGAAATGGTATAGGGTTTTCTGCCTGAGCAGGGGATTGGACTAGAAGACCTCCAAGGTCCCTTCCAACTCTATTTTATTATTATTATTATTATTATTATTATTATTATTATTATTATTATTATTATTATTATTATTATTATTATTATTATTATTATTAATTATTATTATTTGATAAAAGGGGGCTTTATGTTTTCAGGTTTTTTTTTAAATTTTACTTGTTATGATTTGATGAATACCTTTTTTTAAAAAAAATCTGTTCTTGCACTTTTGAACCAAAGCTTCATTTCCAGACATGATTTTCCTTAGGAAAAAATTGATATTACTATTATTTGCATTCTTAAAACTCAAAAGCAGGTGAGGTAGGCTGTTTCTTGCAGGTGGAATTAGAACCCTTTTTTTTGGTGCTTCTTGTTTTAGCAAAATTTGTGAAGACAAGATCAGCATAGTTGCAGCATCCTGAGGTCACATAATTGCCATTTGTGACTTTCCCAGCCAGCTTCCGACAAGCGAAGTCAATGAGGGAAGCTGGATTCGCTTAATAATTGCAGCAAGTCACTTAAAAATTGAAGTGATTTACTTAACCTGGCAAATTAATGTCATAAAATTAAGCACGACTCACTTAACAACTGCCTTGCTTAGCAACAGAAACTCCAGTCTCAATTTTGGTCATAAGTCAAGGATTATCTATATGTGTTCCAGACCAACACAGATACAATAAATAGGATAAACAGCAAAACCTCCAAAATTCAACCAATTCCCTTCTACCAAAATGATTGAATAGGTAAATTATCCTAATTAAAATGGCATTTAAACATGATAGTAATAAAGGGGTTAAAGAACTGATATGTTGCCCCAAAGCTCAGGTTCTTATTCAGAAATTAAAGACTTACATTCCTGCTAAGAGAGTCAGCAAAACTTCAAAACAGAGCTATTTATGCTTGATGTGGGCTGTATGCATTTGGATTTTATCTGCTTCCCTACCAGAGTTTGCAGCTGCTTCAACCTGAAATGGCTGAACTGATTAGGAATTTGAAATTTAGCCCAACTACTCTGGAAGGCACCAGATTGAGAAAGGTTATTCTAAAGTTAAATGGCTAATTAACAGTTCTGATTAAGTCAGTTAAGGTTCACTACACCTACGAAGGTCAACAGCACCCCCTTCTGGCCAAAGTAGGGCTCCATGAACTCTCAATTCAATAAATTAAGAAACATTCCCCATTCCAGATTTTCCATGCTGTCCCCTTGGCTGCATAGAAATACAAAATTCTGCCAAAGCAACAATGATTATTGATTACTGTTGAAGCCTGTTCTCTATAAGCATGAATCTATCTATTAATATTAATATTCTGCTTGATTAGATGCTAGGATTTATGAAATTACCCCTTACCAACTGTAGCTGCAAATAGCTCACTTAATTAACATGGTAAAAGAATGCTTTTTACACATATCTGAAAATAATCTGAAAAATAAAAACATAGGAAATAGCAACAATAGTATTCGCACATCACAATTTGTTGAATAACTACAGCTGGCTGGGTTCATGCTTTGCCCTTAAGAGTGTACCTAGAGTTAAGATGTGAAACAACCATAACATACAGTGGAACAACCATAATTTCCTTGGCAAGTGGCTTACTTGTTTCTGGAATTTTGTTTTTAAGACTGTGCAATGCTTTAGCTTCAAGGTCAGAAATGAAATAACTTCATGCTTCTGACCGCTCAAAAGAACCTTTTGCAGATTTGAACCTTCCCAGTTTAACTTAAAGGTTTGCCAACCTTGGCAACTTTAAGACTGCTGGGCTTTGAGCTCTGGGGAATTCTGGGAGTTGAAGTCCATGCATCTTAAAATTGCCAAGGTTGGGAAACTCTGGCTTGCAGCCTTGGTATTCATTCTCTAGTGCAACTCCATTGAGGTATTCACCAGACTTAGATGGTCTTACCGTAAGTATGATGGGTTCCTTCTTCCAAATCCGTATTTCAGCTCTTTTCATAGATGTTCTATTGGATTCAGATTAGGACTCACAACAGGCCACTCCAGAAGAATCCAATGTTTGCTTTTCAACCATTTTGGGGTTCTCTTAGATGTATATTTTGGGTCATTTTACCTGCTAGAGGACCCAGGATCTGTGACTAACATTGTATTGTTTTGCTCCAGAATGTCTTGATAATCTTGATTTCATAGTGCTCATCAGAGATTCAAGACATCTGGTGCTGGAGACAGCAAAGCAACCCCAGAACATTATGGACTCTCCTCTTCCTCCTTCACGTTTTACAACAAAGGTAATTTTCTTTTCTTTTAAAGTATCACTTTTCTTTTGTGCACCTAGATCTGCTGTGACTTACGAAAAAGCTCTAAATGTGTTTCATCTCTCCAAAGGACATTCTCTTAGGATTGTGGCTTCTCAAAGTAGTTTACCAAACCCTAGTCTGCTTTTTCTGTCAGTCTTTCAAAAATGGGGTCTTCTATCATGGATACCACTTTCAGATAGCAGTGGATGGTGCAACTTGATATTGTTGTACTTGATTGTGGAGGTCATCCAGGATCTCCTTTTGAAATTTTCCTTGGTTCTTTCTTCACCATTAAGACTATCCTTCCGTTCAATCTGGAGTCAATTTTCCTCTTGCGAACATGTTAAGGGAGGTTGGCTACAATCCCATGGACCTTAAACATCTTGATATTAATAATCATGGTCTCAGGAACATATAGCTCTTTGGAGATGGGTCTGCAGCCTTCACCATTACTATAAAATGCCTTATCCAAGAAACTTCTCTTGATGTTGCTAATGCAGAGTTTAGGCAGGTAGCTATTAAGTGGTATCTATTGATTGATTGACTGATATGATTCTCAGTCATGCAGTAGGATTGTCTGGAAGATAAGTCATGGCAACTGGACTTATTTTTCTTGTTGGTTTGAGATGTTTCGCTGCCCATCCAAGTAGCTTCTTTTGTCTGAACAAGTTGGTTAGGGGAAGCTGAGTAGGCAGAGAGTCGTTGGAATGTACCAACTCCTAAAATTCTTAGGGCAACTCCTGCGCCAATTTCAGATTTCTTCCCCAAAGTGTGTGGCAATACGTCAATGAAGATTCCCAGTCATCCAGGTAGAATTGGGTTCCCCAAGGTGTGTGGCAATTCTACCTGAATGACTGAGAATCTTCATTTAGGAGTTGGTACATTCCAACAACTCTCTGCCTACTCAGATTCCCCTAACCAACTTGTTCAGACTGAAGAAACTGCTTGGATGGGCAGCGAAACATCTCAAACCAACAGGAAAAATAAGTCCAGCTGCCATGGTTCAACTTCCAGACTAAGTCACGATGCTATTTGTGATTTTAATTTGGCACTGTGTGAATTAGGTCACTTTCTACTCCGTTTTTTTTTTCAAAAAATGGGACATATTTTTTCAAAAAAAGGGACATATTTCAGGAGTATTTTCCATCCAAAGCAGTATCTTTTCAGATGTACCCTATTCCTTCATTCGGTCCCTGCAGATTGAGAAAAGCCAATGCAAAACACTTCAAAACTGTTACTAAGAAAATCAGAGAAATCTCCGTTAAGCAATCAGCAATCAAGTGTGACTAAGAGGAGGCTTATAGGACTTCTGGTTTGCCATCGGGGCCGCCGCAGCCACTGGAAGGTGAGCTCCGTCTTCCGCATTTGGTTTCGCTCCGCTGGGGGACCCTGGAAAGGGTCGAGAGTCGCCCTGTAGGGGTGACAAGGAGGGCACCCCAGCTTGATCGCGGGAGGGTGGTAGCCCTTCCGCTCGATCCAGGGCAGCCCTCCAAACCGGCGGACGAAAGACTGGCCATAGAAATATGGCTCGTCACTAGGCTGCAGATAGCCGAAGTCAAACTTACCACCAGGCACTTCTAAAGTAGCGCGGATGAGACTGGGTGAGATCTGAACCTCTCTTCAATCCTAAGTATTTTCTTCTCCTGTAAAAGCTGCCCAAAGTATCTTCCCCCCTGTAAGGAGAGAGGGAAGGGAACCTTTATCCCACCCTCTAAGAATAGCGGCGACTGACTATCCAGGGGAGTTAAAACACTGAAAGAATAACCTTAATCTAACTGGATTTATATGCTTCTAAAATTTGGGGACCAAAAGATTTCTTATCTTTACTGAAGACTTTGGTTTTTATTTACAAAAAAGAAATAAAACTGGAAAAAGGATTATAAAAATTTTGGACTTAAAAAACCTTAAATGGCATTGGTGACATCTTATGGCCAGGTTTGATATTACAACTTCTTATTGTCTAAAGGAGACTTGGCTTGAAGCCCAGACTACAGATAAGACTTTTTCAACCTTGACAAATATCAGCTGTGAGAAGCTCAGCTGTGTTCTGTACTCAGTTATAAAATTATTTTCATTCTCTGACTTTAAAGCTCTCAATTTAACACACCATTAAGAGAATATGGATGAAGACCAGGAACAGATTCTTTTTATGTTGAAAGCAATACATGAAACCATTCTTTCAGCTTGTGATGAAATAAGATGCTACAGAAAAGAACAAGATGTCAGCTTAGATATACGAACCCAAATTTTGGCTACAATTAAAGAATCAACTACACAGAACATAACAGAAGAAGTGGAACAATTAAATACTATGATAGAGGATTCAACTGACCAACAAATACAGTCAATGGAAAATCCAGAAAAGGGACTGACAACAATGAAAATGGAAAAGACTTTCTATATAAACCAGAAGAAACTTGAGGAGCAAGAAGAACAGACTGAAGGGAAGACAAACATATCAAGACAACTATGGGGATCTGGAATAATAGAGACAATTCGCTAGCCCTTCCCAAAAAATGGCGACTGGATGGTCTCTTTTATTTCAAATAATATATATAACAACAGAGGGAGATCTATTTGATGACTTAAAAGCACTGACATGGAAGGCGAGCTGGCAAAGGAAGAAAGCCAGAATAAGGCTGAAGAAAATTGGGGTTTTGATTTATTAGAGAGGATTTTATATTACTAATTAAAATAGAATATACTCAAATAGACAAGATGTGTATTTTGAATACTAGATTTTGTTATGAATTGAGATAACGAAAACTTTGGTCATTTAAAACTTGGAAGTATAAATATTAAAAGTTAAATTTGAATATTGATGGGAAATTAAAAACTGGGGGAAACAATAGGATATTGTGTTTAAAGACTGAATTTAAAAGTAATTAAGATATAAGTTAAAAATTTATTGATAAATGTAATAAACATGTTTTTACTTAGTTGATATAATAAGAACTGTATTAGCTTAAATATGAGACAGTAGATATTAAGGGAAAAAGAGAGGAAATATTTGATGTTGAAATAGGGGAAATTTTGGTCATTAAATTTAAGACATTTGGAAATTAGTTGAAAATAAGGATGTTACATTGTATTATTAACTAGATGATGTAAAATGGTGGGAAATAGAATATACTCAAATAGATGTGTATCTTGAATATTAGACTTTGTTATGAATTGTGATAAAGGAAACTTTGGTTACCTAAAACTTGGAAATTATGAATATCAAATGTTAAATTTAAATAACTAAACTAAAATTGGGAAAAACTAATTGCAGGACATTGATTGTCTACAAAGATTGAATGTTAAAGTAACTAGGATATGTGGAGCTTCCTGTGGCGAGGCGCCGCCGAAGGAGGCTTTTTCCTGAGCCTCCAGCCCGGGACTGCGTCAAAGCCGTCAAAACAGCGCGGATCAGCTGTTTTGCGGCTCGGAACTTTCTCCCCGGGCGAAGGGGAGAAAGTGAGTTTGGCTGGGATAGGGGTTGAGTTCCCTAGTCCCCCCAGGAGCGTGCCTGGGGGGATTTAGGTGAGAATTCCCCCGGAGTCCTAGCCTCTTCTCCGCAGCTCGGTGTGTCTTCGTTCCTCGGAGCGAAGCCAGACGTCGCCGCCACTGCTGTTACATTGTAGCTGCTTGTGAGTAACTTTTGAAACAGACGGAATCTGACAGGGGATCTTTATCGTAGTTAAAAAGTGACTTTAACTCGAAGATTTGATTGGGATTTTTTTGCTTGCTATAAGTGAAAGTGACAAGAAAATGGCCATGGAAGCATTCCTTTCTTTTTAACAAATGGAAAACTTTCACTTTCTTTCCGGGTGTGGATTTTAATGGATTTTAATTTTTTTTTTAATTTAAAATCAAGTTTTTTAAGTTTATATTTGCTGTGACTTTTAAAAGAAAGAAAAAGAAAAATAATTTGGCAGAATGGCTTCAAAACGTACTGTTCCTGCGTTGTCTAAAACAGCTATTTCTTCTCCTGTGGTGCAAACTCAACAACAAAAACCTAGATCTCCCCCACCAACACCTCCTCCCTCCATT
>NW_015389092.1:12862-32715 GCF_001527695.2 Protobothrops mucrosquamatus | reverse complement strand
CGTGCTGCTTATAGGCGTAAAGAGAGACAGCAACAAAAAGAAACAGTTTCTATAACTTTTCCACAACCTTCGGAGCCAGTGAGCGGGGCGAGGCCAAAGAGTGCAGTTGCCACAGACATGCAAGGAATGCTTAACAAGCTTTGTAAGCCAAAAGATGGATAAATGCTGGAAATGAGACTTTATTATGGAAATGGAACAATTTAGTTTATATGTTTGTAAAGAACTGTTTGTTCTTTTTCTTTTTCTTTTTCTGAAAGAGGTAAAAAATTAAGACTGGAATTTTATTTTTATTCCAGCTGTGTAGCAGGAGGTATTGACTTAAGATTTTATTGAAAGTATAGATTGGAGAGGGAAGAAAGTGAAGGGAAAATTTAAGTGTAAAATGTAAGGGGGGAAAAATATGTAAGCTTAAATGTTGAAGGTGGATAGATTATATTAGATGTATGGAGTGATTAAATGATATATAGTTTTTGAGTAGATGTATTGGTTTTTAATTAATTTTAATTAATTTAATTGCCTTATTAGAGTTAAAGTAGGTATATACTGTTAGTATTATAATTGTTTAGCTAAATTGTAAGTTAGATTTGGAATGATTTGTTTTAGTCCTGTATTTGATTCCGAGAAGCTCAGGGGGGGGAAGGGGGTTAGAAGTATTAAAATAAAAATTGATGTATTCATATGTTATAATTGTATTGATAAGAGGAAGCGCTCGGTTGGTATCCCGGCTTGCACTTGATGAGGTGGTCAGGAAGAGGGGGGATGTAGAAAGGGGAAGGAGGAAGGAGGAGAGGTTGTGGGTTAGAGGTAGGAAGGAAAGGCAAGTGGATGAGGTCGGAGGCAGGTCAGGAACTGCTGAGCGTTTCTGATAATGTATTGAATTGGATTGTTCTTTTTTTGTGTATGTTTGTGTTACAAATGCATCATATTACTTATTGTTTAATTATAAAAATTAATAAAATTTTCTTTAAAAAAAAAAAAGTAACTAGGATATGTATAAGCTAAACATTTATTGATAAGTGTAACAATGCTATTTTTACTTAATTGATATAATAAGAACTGTATTAATTCAAATATGAGACAGTAGATATTAAGGGGAAAAGAGAGGAAATATTTCATGTGGTAGCTTGAGATTTGTACTAAAGATTTTTGTATGTTATTGAATTAACCCAGCCACCACGTTGCTTTTTAAATACTTAAATGTAAAATTAGAAAATTAATAAAATATTATAAAAAAAATAGGTTTATATGTGAAACCTGATTATTATCAAGCATTATACAGATAGTCCTTGCTTAATTACCATTCATCCAGCGATTATACAAACTCACAAGGGTGCTGGAAAAATAACTTTATACCTCATTTACAACTGTTTATGACATATGCAATGTCCCTAGGTCAAATGATTACCATTAGAGTCAACAAGAATTGCTTTGTTCTTACGGATTTTTCCCCCTTGCAGAACAGAGAAATTGGAAAGGTGTTTCAAGAGAGTAAGCTGTTTGCTCTTCTACACATCGAAAGCAATGTAATCACAATCTCTCCTTTGTCTGACCCTTTCTCCCCCCTCCGCAGGGAAGATTGGAGAGGAAAAGCTTTCAAAAGGGAAAAATCAGTTTGTTCTACATAGCCCGGCAGCAGGAAAGAGTCAGAGATTGCCTACAGAAATCACTTGTTGTTTTTTTTTCATTCCTCCCCCCCCCCCATCAGAGCAAAGTCTGGAGAGAAACAGATTTCAAGAGAGCGCTGTAAGCTGTTTGCACAAAACATCTGCAGCATTGAAACCCTGGGCTGTGGTGCAATCACATTACTTTAGAGACAATAAAAAGGCACTCCAGCATTTGGGGAGTGGTTAGGAGGCGAACAAAACCAAAACCAAAACCAAAGATGTGAAACTGACTCGTCTCTTTCTGACCGAAAAGCAATTGTAGTGATGTGACTTTGTGGTCATCCCACTTAGGGATCATTTTGCTTAGTGGTGGAGTTGCTGGCCCCAATTAGGGTCTTTAAGCGACTACTGTAAATGTAAAGTAACATCTTCATTTGATCCCATATTTGCCAATCAAGGCAGGAAAATTAGTTCAAAGCAAGAGGACACCTGACAAATATTCATTTTACCTGAAAATAAACAAGCTGCTCCCCCACCTTTCAGTTTTTATTAATTTTACTTACTATATTTTTTCTTTAAAAAAGTTCACTTTAAAAAGGTAAAATGATGTTTCCTTTATTTTTTTATACAAACTCCTCCCATAAACAAAACACAGAACTGTATCCCAGAATAATTTAAAAAGGGAGAGAAAAAAAATTGAAAAGGCAGGGAGGCCTGAGCAGTCCAACTGGTCCACAGTAGAAAAATAAATCTTAAAAGAGGAGGGGAAGGAGGGGAGCAGTGGGAATAAGAGGAAGAGGACAGTCTCCCAAAAGCTGTATTTTCATAGCACGATACGTTTCTCTGGGGTGTAGACTGTATAATAAGTGACCAGTTCCCATGATTTGGAGGGAAGGAAGCAAAAAAAAACCAAAAACAGAATATAAATATATATTTGAATTGGGGGAAAACAGCAGCCAACTTTCCCCCACAAGAGGAAACTGGGAGAGGAAAGGATTACATTCAGAAACTCCATACATTCACCAAGAAAGGCAAGGGTACAAATGATGGAAGTCAACATTTATCCTGGAGCTACGGCGACTCCCGGTAGTGTTTCTTGTGGACTATCCAACTGCAGAGGCTTGAAGAAAGGGAGGGGGGGGGTATGAGGAAGAAGAGGAGGAGGTGAGAGGGAAAGAACAGGCCAATTTCTCAACAACCCAAACATGACCAAAGTAGTGCAGACTGAGGGGTTGAAAGCTGATAGCAGAACCCCAAGAGGGGTCATGTACCTAGATTGGGTGGGGAGAGGGGGGTAAGCAAAAGTGAGGCTCACGCCATACCCAGGGAAAGGGGGCAGGAAGAACTAGGGGATGAGACCCATCCCTACCTCAAGGATTTCTCAAGGAAAGTCTAGAAGTCTATTGTGTGTTCAAGCCCATCTGGTACCTATAGTCAGCCTCAGATCTTCCACCTAGTAATGGTTAGAGCAGTGGTTCTCAACCTTCCTAATGCAGCGACCCTTTAATACAGTTCCTCATGTTGTGGTGACCCCCAACCCCCCATCCAGCTGGCCAGGGAGGGGGGAAGGCCGTTCCGCCATCTCCGCCCAGCCTGGTTGGAGAAGCGCCCAGGCGGGGAGAGGGAGGGAGGGAGGGAGGGAGGGAGGGAGAGAGAGAGAGAGAGAGAGAGAGAGAGAGAGAGAGAGAGAGAGAGAGAGAGAGCGCCAAGAGGAGGGCAAGGAGATAGAGGAGCGGTGTCTCAGTTCCTAAGACCATCGGAAATATGTGTTTTCCGATGGTCTTAGGCGACCCCTGTGAAAGGGTTGTTCGACCCCCAAAGGGGTCCCGACCCACAGGTTGAGAACCACTGGGTTAGAGCAAAAGGGCTTGTTCCCTTATTTTTTTTCGTTATCGCCACTGGGTTCAAACAAATGAGTACTGGTTGTTCACAGCCCTGGCTCGCCCTTCTGACTCCTCTGGCAGAGGAAGGGATCCCCCGACTCTCACCGATGCTCCCTCATCCACCTCTGGCTCCATCTGGGCCTCCTCCTCACTCTGCCCTTTAGACTCCAGCAGTCCATGGTCCAGAGGAGCATGAGGTGGCCGGGCTGGAGGGAGAGGAGGCGGCAGTGGCAGGTTACGAGAGATGCTCGGCTCTGTGGAGGGAGAGAAGAGGCAGATGGACAGACAGAGAGACAGGATGGTCTGGGGTTAAGGTAGGAAGAGGGAATAAACACTGAGAGCCAGTATTATTTCAGCAAGACATTCTCCTCCATGAACAGATTCAGCATCAACTACGTTATGGTATCCAATGCTTGTCAAATGCCCCAGTTCAGGAATTGTCTGGAAAGGGTTATATTGTGTTGATTTGGCTTCTAAAACCTGTTTTTTCTGCAGTAGCCCCCGAATGAAATCAAGTTACTATTGTTGAAAGACTGTATAAAGACAAGGGCTGATTAATATACCTTGGGGCTGTGCTCCACATTTTAAAAAAGTTACACAAAAATAGGTCTTTTCTATAATCCATTACAATATGCAAAATTGGCGTAGAGCATAGTGCTTCTGCATAAAACGAGCTTAAATCATTTGTAAAGCAATCCTTTGGTTAGTCAGGTTCCTATTCCAGGAACCTTGTGCAAACTGATTATACCAGATTGCACACTCTGCACATGCACAAAAGCACAGACCTTTTACACATGTGCAAAAATGGGCCCATTATGTTTTGAACTCTATCCTTAAAATCAGGTTTACTTAAGTCAGGACTTATGTGGGTCAGAAATTGTTTGAACTAGATTATTATTAAGACTATCACCTACTCAAAACAATCCTATTTAATTTTAGATAACTTTACTGTCAGTCTACAATTTTTTTAAGGACATAAAGCTCTCTGAACTATCATTCAACAAGGTGAAATCCTAAGCTATTGTAATGTATTAAGTTTTTTTCTTATTTGATAGATACCATTCAGAGACTGCAATTCCAAATATTAATAGAAAAAGGTGGATAATTATGGAGAGATGGAAGGCATGATAAATTGCCAGCATTGAAATTCTGTCCATTATTCTATACCAGCATGTCTCAACCTCAGCAAATTTAAGAGGTGTGGACTTCAACTCCCATAATTCCATAACTGCCTGGCTGAGGAATTCTGGGAGTTGCAGTCCATACATCATAAAGTTGATAAGGTTGAGAAATACTGCTCTATACACTTCTCACAGAATAGTGGCAATATACTGTGAAATATGAGCACTAGAACACAATTTTCCAGTGAAGAGAGAATTTCAAATACTTCTAAAATTAGAAGGGATTCTTCATATATTTTATGCTGGCAATATTAGATAATTCATTCATTAAACTACTTTAAGGAATGGCTAAATATACCAGGTGAAACCATAATATGGTTTATTTTGTCCTATGAAACTCCAACCTACATAATAAATGCTGAAGATTCTACTGTTTAAAGTTGGGAAAACTGACAATTTTTAAAAGCATAAATGTTTAGACTCCGTTACAAATATGTGCTATTTCAGAAATATGGTGTACCTTTCTTTTTTCTCCTCTACAAGGGAATTGTAGACAATACCTATGCGATATACTGTACCTACCTTATTTCTGTAACATATTTAGGAGATATAAGACTTTTCAATTATGGATACCTTCCTGTGCTTCATAGTGGGGACAAAAGTTAAGGCAATCGTGTTGGCCTTTTTTTCACTCTCAATTGCCCTAATAAACTTTTCTCAAACCTAGAATTCATTAGATGCCTTGGATTATAACTCTCATTAACACCAGCAAATGGGGAAGACAGTCTAACCCAAACCATTTTGAAGGATCTGGTTGGTCAAAAACTGGTTTAATAAATAGTATTCTTCATGTTACATGATAACCCTGCCCGGGAGGGGAGGGGAGGCAAAGAGGGAAATACCACCAAATTCAGGATTGTTTCAGCCACCTGAGTTAGTAAATTTCTAGAAGAGGGGAGTAAAAGAGGCGGCACTACTCTATTATTTGGAGTTTGGGTAGATAATCTTTAACTTTGGGCTGTTTGTCACAGGTGAGGCTTTTCTGCAGAGTTCTGCTATATCTAATACAACTGAATTATAGAAGGAGTTGCCCAGATGATAATTGAAACAATAGTTCTAAGATCCCCCTCTACAGAACAAGAGAAGTTGCCTTATGCCAAACCAGACTATGGTTCCATTCAGTTAGAGAAACTATTAGTGACTCTTCGGGGTTCTGTACAGAAGCCTTTCTTAGTCCTACCTGGAAATGCCAGAAGGAGCACCTGAAATCTCTTCCCTGCCTCCTGGTGTCAGACACAGTGGATGGCGTAGACACTGCATTCACATGACCCATGGATAGTGATGGCTATGGCGTGGGGGCCGTGACACACGCACACACACGGTCATATCCCTGCATTCCTCCTGTGGTAGCTATTGCACACTTACACGCAGTCACCCGCGGAGGCAGCAGCAAGGATGGAGATGAGGTTGGGGGGCGAGTCGGGGTCCCCACTGAACCCAGACACTGGCGCTCGGCTCCCAGCCCGGTCCCGGCCTGTGACAGAGATGCCCACATCAGAAATAGGGATTGGGGGTGAGGAAGAGAGGGAGCAGCGAACATGGGGGTGAACGGGTTTATCCTCCCTCCTGCTACATGCATGCCGCATAGGGCTGGAAGAGAAGGCTGGACAAGGAGTGGAGTAACAAAGGAGGGGCAGACTGGAACGATAATGGAAAAAGATGGAGGGAGATGGAGCATGACATGGACTAGCAATCATGTCTATGCTCTTTCCACCCCGCAGCCCCACTTCATCCTTCACTCACCATGCAGACTTTGCGAAGCAACCACATAGCTGACAAGTGTCACGTCACTGGAGCCCCCTGATTCGAGGGGGATGGGGTGGACCCGGAAGTGCTCCAGCATGTCAAAAATAGTCTGGAACCAGAGATGCTGAACACGGCACTGCCCTTCTTCGTTCAAGGAGAGGCGCAGGTGCTAGGGGTAGGAAAAGGAGGCTGGGTGGGAAACTTCTCCTGACCAAGATTCCTGTTCTGTCCCCCGTCCGACTCACACACCCCAACCAGTCAGCCGAGGGTTAAAAGACTGCTCAGCACTGCCAAAAACACGGATAAACACTTGGCAGCAACTCCGTGGCTGCCTGCCAAGACCTTTACTGATAACTCACAGTATAAATACAAATCAAAGTCCAGGATAATTCCGAAGTGCTACAACAGAAGATTCAGTATTGTTCGTCACAAGAGTTGCAAACGGCACACCCCTTGCTTATATAGCCTGTGGGGGTGTGGCCCAGTGACTCAGCTGAAATCTCTGGCACGACGTTTTAGCTGCTGCGCACGTTTGTCCCTCCGACGCTGTCGTGGATCCAGCCAAGACGTATCCTCCTCAGAGTCCGACACACCTGGCTCCTGGCCGATCCCAGAAACACCTGGCTCCTGGCCAATCTCCTCTCCGTCGGAAGACACCGAAGGCCGCACCAGAGGGGAAGGTCCTGGAGAGGGAGGCCTGGCCATCTCCTCTCCTTCATGTTCAGAGCCTTCCTCCTCCGATGATAGGGACCCACAGGACGGAGCCACAACAATTCCAGCCTATCCTCTCCCAAGGCCTCCAACTCTTGAGGCGAGATGGGAGTCATGGAAATCTAATAAATAAATAAAATAAGCACCCTTTGATAGATTCCCCCGCTACACTCACCTTGGCTTTCCCCTGGAAGTTAAAGGTCAGGACATATTCACCCCGCCGTGTCTCACTTTGACGCACTAAGAAGACGCCATGGCTGCTTGCTCCTCCTGCCAACACCAACTGGGCGGCTTTGAGACGGGACAGGGTGCCATGGAACCATGGGTATTCAGAGAGTGGGTGCTCAGTGTCACCCAGACTACCCCCACCCGGGTCGGGTTCCCCTTGGAAGAGGAAGGAACCTGAGCAAGGAGAAAAGCAACAGAAGAGGGCCAAAGCTCACTCAGAGGAATCTGGATCTCGCTTCCACAACATTCAACCCAAGAGATCCTGAAGTTGCATGGCCCAAGGAAACCTTGACCGGATGGCATACAATTTCAGAGGTTATCTCAGAAGAAGAAAGTTCAGGCTAAGTGATACAAACCCTGCCCACTCTGGGCTTGTCCATAGGGACCGCCGACTACTGTTTCTCCTCCACCATTATGCCATTCCCAATAGGAGCTCCAGGGGTGGGGGTGGGGTGATTCCTCTGGCCCTTCCCTAATCTAGACCAAGCACCAACTCATCAACACTTCAAAGCATTACCTGTGGTTTCAGGGGTTTCTGGGAAAGTTGTATGGAGGAAGCCAGTGGAAAATTGCCCTTCATTGACTGGCACCCGAGGCAGCAGTTGAGGAGGCGGCAGCTCCATTGAATCAAAGTGTGAGGCAGCAATAGAGACTGAGCTGGGAGACATGGAGGCTGAGGGACGTTCCATCAATCCACCGTAGGCACCTGGAAAGGAAACGTTACAAGCTGGGCTGAGCTGGAAAATCATACTTCCTGTTCCATCTTCTAAAAACCAGATCATTTCCTCTTCCAAGGTTCATAACTACACTTTGTACCTATACCCCAAAGGAGGAGGTGTCTTTGCCATCCCCGCAAGAGAGCACATGCTCTGTGCTTATTTCCCATTTTTTTTAATCTACAGCAAACAATAGCACCTAGCTGACCTTGGCAGATTCTGAAAAAAGTTAAGAAAGGCCAAAGCCGATTATTATTTGGGTGGGAGACCATCAGGAAACTCTACAACTGTAGGCTTGATTGGAAGTTGAACACACACTGCAGAAGACAACCATGGAAAAGCACTTCTATATTATTGCCGATAAGCTTGATTTCAGGGATTTTTTAAAAATCTTTACCTGTTTTTCTTGGGAAATTAGTAGCGTTTTACCAAAGTTTTATGTGGGGTTTTTTCCCCCATAAATATCAAATCCTGGATTTAATACTAATTTGCATTTTTCTCACATGCTTATTTTTAAGGTGTAGTTTGTGCCTGAAAGCTGTTTTTGGTATAATGTGTAAAAAAAAAAATCATACTAAATAAATCTTACTGGTAATCAGCTATTGCCGGATTGTCACAGCATCCTATAAGGTACAAAGATTCAACTAAAATTTACTGACTCAAGGTCACGCAAGAAGCTTCTTATCTACCTGGGATTTGAACTCTGGTCTCCCCAGTTCTGATTTCACAATCACGCCCTATGATGGCTCCACCTACTTTTTAAACAATCTAGAAAATTCTTCTTGATTAAAAAAAACCCTTTTTTAAAAGTTTTTATTTTTAAAAAAAAAATTCCGTCCAATATTTAAATGGCTTAGGAGAAACCTCTATGGTATCTTTGCTTAGTGTAGCTCAGGGGTCTTTGAACTTGGCCCTTTTATGACTTGTGGACTTCAACTCCCAGAATTCCTCAGCCAGCATGCCTGGCTGAGGAATTCTGGGAGTTGAAGTCCACAAGTCATAAAAGGGCCAAGTTCAAAGACCCCTGGTGTAGCGGTAAACTGATCTAGACAGAAGTTTCAGAAGCCTACTATGATATTTCCTCTGTTTAAGACAATTCTTAGCTTCGTATTAGTCAATTATTAATATGTCATTTTCCCATCAATATTCACTGTTATTTTAATTAGTCAACCGCAGAAAACAAGGACAGGTAAAGGAATGAAAAAACTCCAGTTTCATTATTCATACTAAAGGAATAGTCACTTGGATTCCAGCAAGCCTGCATAGTGGGCCTGATTGTCTAATCTTTCAACCAGCTATAGCTAGACCTATCAGATACAGGTGGTCCTCGACCTATAACCATTTGTTTAGCTGCCATTCAAAGTTACAACAGCAGTGAAAAAAGTGTCTTACGACCAGCTTTCACACAAATGTTCCAGCATCCCCAGGGTCATAGAATCAAAATTCAGGCACTTGGCAAGTAGCATGTATTTATGACAGTTCTACTGTCCTGGGATCATGTGATTACAATTTGTAACCTTCCCAGATAGCTTTCAGCAAGCAAAGTCAACGGGGGAAGCCAGATTTGCTTAATGAACACATGATTTACTTAACAACTGCAGCCATTCATTTAACAGCTGTGGCAAAAAGGTCGTAAAATGGGGCAAAAGTCATTTAACAATTGCCTTGCTTAGCCACGGAAATTTTGGACTCAGTTGTGGTCATAAGACAAGGATTATCTGTATCACAAAATACACTCTATTACCAATGGTAATAGACTCCAGGCAGGCCAATGGAGAAAAGTCTTGCCATCTCATCTCAGTTGGACAAACTTTATGGAAAGTTTCACTTCACTGTTTGTACACTTAGTTAACAAAATCAGCATTATCTTTAAATATATATTTCCTGGCTGCCAAATATGGGTTCATATAACATTCATGAAGAAATAAATCACTGAAAAGACATATAATTCTACTATAGTATTACCATAAATGATATTTTATGTAGTGGAAAAAGCCAGAACTCTGATTACAACCTAAAACTACACTCAGGGATAAGCAGATTAATGGATTAGCCAATCCACAATTTTTTTAACCAAAATGCCATGAAAAATGCGCCACTAGTGAATAAGCCAACCCTCAAAATGTTTTGTATGTTTTAATTTTCACAATTGGGGTTACTCAAGGGGAATTCATAGATTATCCATTTTTCATGTATACTGCTTAAAAATTTGAAGATCAGCTTATCTGCAGATGGACTTATAAACAAGTATAATTGGGATATACCCAAATAAGTCATATTACCTTATTACCTATGCCTGCTGGCTAAGATATTGCACAGTAGAGCTTTTCAGAGAATGCCGTCCTTGAGAGAAGCATTCTGTAGCATGTTCCACTGCAAACAGATTGCCTGCACAAAGACATCATTGGAAAGCCTCTTTGTCCTTACCGAGAGATCAAGAAGGTATACATTGTGCCAAATACACACCTTGGCTGAGCTGTTCGTTGCTCTCACTCGGCACCATGGGAAGTTCCCGGCTGGGCATGCTATCTGAGTGGTTCATGCATGGCTGCTCCAGGCTATCAGTGCTTTCTCTGTGGAGACAAGTATCATTAGGAATGTTTCCATATTCCAAGATCACATATACCTAACAATTTGATGTTGGCCACAGCAAAGAAAGATTCTAACGCTATGCATCTGATAGTGAGCTACAGCTCACAAATGCTTATGCCTTTTAATAATAGGTATTAGATGGAAAAGGGGCCACCAGACAACTTTTGATTTTTGCCACCACACAGCACTTGACACACATTTTTCCTACACTATTAAACCCCATTTGTGAGTTTTCCAGAGGCATTAGCTTCTACTGTTGGAAGCAAAAAAACCAAGATAACCTGGAGCTCTTATCCGATCGCTTGTTTTAAGGAGCAAGAATCATGTACCTGTTCCACAGCCATCCAAACCTCAGGGTTGCACCCCTGTTCAATGAAGGTATAGTAAGAACATTATTGTTAACACCTGCATATCTGTTCTCTCTCTCACTCTTATCCTAATCTTCCTTCCACCAGCTCACGAGAAACGGCTTTATAGAAAACTGGGTAATGAATCATATTGTTTGTTATTATATCCCCAGTCTGTGGAGAAAGGACCAAGCAGTGTTGCCAATAACAAGAGATGATGGAGCTGTTGTCTAAACATCTGAACAGTTACACATTTTCCACACCTGATCTACTTTAGAGAACCAGCAACTCTACAGAGGGAAAATCTTGGTCCCCCATCAAGTTTTTGTTAGGCCATATAACTCTTCTCTCTTTACTTGTTGACTGAATCTGGGAAACCTGTATACTAGGTATTCTACCACTGAGCTATGGCTTTTCTTGACGCTTAGGGCAACTTACCCCAGGCCCATGCATTCCTGAATGTCAGCCAACCATGACCGCATCTGCAGTGAGTCAACAGTCTCAAGGATGTATTCCAAGGAACTTGAGAGCTTGGAGGAAGGGGGAAAAATAATAAATATACAATACTATAGGATGGTTTCTATTCTAAAGCCGTTTCCCTCTGAAATGAAGAACTCATATCAGTGAGGGTAGACCCCCAACCTCAGCTGATATTATGAAGTTTATTGCAAACATGATATCAAAAATTGAGAAACATTCAATTGAACTGAATTGAATGAAGACCTGGGTCCCCATCCCATTCGCTCTCTCAGTTTTGGCTTTAGTACAGCTTTTAATAATACTTCAATCTGGTCGTTTTAATGTTTTAATATTTTAATTATTTTTACTTGTTTTATACCTTGCAAACTACCCGGCGACACTTTGCAGGAGAGACAGGTGGCATAAAAAATTAATAAATAAATAAAAATAAATTAATTTTCAAGAATCATGCATGCCCATAACCACAAATCAAATCCAAGGACTTAATCCATCTGTTCCTATCTTAAAGTGGTTACATACATATACACACACAAAATATCAAGACCTTCATCTCTGGCCTTTGACAGAAGGGCACCAACACTGATCAAAGTCAGCAACCAAAAAGATATTTTAGCAGCTGCTTAACCCTCCCCTCATTCAGCTGTGATTTCTTTGCTAGATGTGTTTGTGGTTATCTGCATTCCATTGCTTGAATTCTCAAAGGTTTTAAAATTTAAGAATCACCAAGAACCCAAACTCCTTTCTCCAACATGCATACTGATCTAGTTACATCATTTAAGAAGCCATTTTATATACAGAAGGAGAGATGTATTCCTCTCCTCCCAAGGACATTAAAAAGTTTGAAAGGAAATCTGCTCAGAAACATCACCACTGCCAAATGGAGGCAGCACAGCTGGAGAGGGACGATAGAAAGGACCCATTAATTTTCTCTTATGATAATGCAAGAGGCAAGAAACAGACAACTGCTAAAAACAAACTCCAGCCAGAGATTAGTAATGGATAACTGATTCAACAAACAGAAGAGGAAGTTCAGTTCTATCCATCCCTTGGCTATAGATACATAACTACTACTTCAATTATTACCAAATCTTAACTGTACCCCATCAGTCTTTTTCTGACCTTCAGCACAAAAGTGTTCTCTTTGTCTGGCATCTCCAGTGGAGTTGTTGTCCGCACATCCATTACACAGGAACAAGCAATGCTGACCCGGGGCTTTGTTGCCTGATGGTTGGGGTAGAAAAAAAAGACTGTCATAACAATATTCTCAAGGCCTCAATTAGGAATCCCAAGCTTTTGACTTTTCCCCGTGACTTTTCTCTTGCCTGAACACAATGACTCATTGCTCACCTTTGGTGGGATGTAGAACTCCAACAGGTAACCCTCCCCTTCTCCCTTCCCTGCTTTGCGCAGGAGAAGACGGCATTTCTGCCAGCGTGTCCTACTGCCCCCGCCTGACCCATCATCAGCCACAATGTAGTTCAGTAGGCCTTCACGGCGCACACTAGCCAGTTCGACTCGCACAGTGGCTGGGGAGGCTCTGTTGAGGCGAAGACGTTCAAATCGGTGAGTCCAACGCTCTGAGTCACCGCCCCCCGATGAATTGGAATTAGTGTTGGCTCCAGTGGGTGTCCCATCTCCACCACCAGAGGATGATTCAGCTGACGTCTTCCACTGCAGAATGCCACGCACACTACCTCGGACACTGCGGCTAACACTGCGCAAAGAAAAGCGCTTCTTCAGCTTTGGCTTCGTAGCGGTAACAGCTGCCACAGTAGAAACATCTTCAGAGCTGCGGGACTGGCTGCTAGAGAGGCCAGAGGGTGGGCCCAATGGAGGCTCAACAGGGGAAGCCACCGAGGAGTCACTGCAGGTCTCAGAGAGGTCCCGTGCAGAAGAACAACCGGTGAAAGGGGCAATGTCACAGCGGGGTGGCGAGTCACTGGTGTAAGCCCGGCTCACCTCAGCCTCGAAATGTTCTAGGAAGTGCTCTGCAAAGCGGTGTGAGAAAGCAGCTTCAGCTCCTGGGGTGGCAAACTGGGGGTTCTCGCCAAGGAAGGTCCGGAAACGACGGGCAAAATCAACTGCAGCAGCGCGAGCATGGACTTCGCAGAATTCCCGCCAACCCAAGGAGGGAAGAGAGGCAGGTTCTCCCACCATTCCTCCGCCAACTGGTGACAATGACAGGGCGCTTCCGTTCATGACCGCCCAGGTAGAGCTAGGTAACAATACATCCAGGGCCAGGATTGGGTTGCTATTGGTATCAGTGGTTTTGTGACCTGAAGAGGGAGAAACAGAATAGTTATTATATAAACTACAGGGAAGAAACCATCTGCATAAATAATGTCCTTTCAGGGATTTGCTTATCAACCAACCATTTCCTCTTCATGCATGTTTCTTACTAATCAATAGAGGGGGGGGGTTTGTCTTTGATTGAGAACTGTAACTGCTAACACCTTTACACTTCTGAGCATTTCACACATGCTTAAAGGCTTAAGATACCACTCTTAAAAACCAAAATAATAGAAGAGTCAGAATATTTTAAAAATAACATAATGAAGAGAGCCACTTTTCCATCAGAAACATAATTGGAGAAAAAATGGAAACAAGGAACAAAAAATTGCCTAAAAGAATGGTGTAGAGCTTGCACATTTTGCGGTAGCAGAAGCAATACTGTCTAGATCAGGGCTTTTCAACCAGTGGTACAGGTACCACCTGTGGTACATTGGCACCTGGCAGGTGGTACGCGAAAAGTGGTAGCGGGGGAGGGGAATGAGCTGAACCGGTGGCAGCACCGCACAAGCCTGAGCGAGAGATGGCTGGAGCTGCAGGGCTGTCAGGGCTCAGCAGAAGCGCCAGGATCAGCGCTTCTTCAGGGCTGTCAGGGCTCAATGGAAGCATCAGGATCAGCGCCAGGCTCCAGCTGGAGCTCGGCGCTGATCCTGGCACTTCTGCTGAGCCCAGAAGAAGCGCTGATCAGCTGGAATGTTGCAGCATTTCGAGGGTCTTGTGATTTACATTCAGATGCTTGGCAACTGATTCATATTTATGACAGTCACAGTGTCCCAGGCTCATGTGAAGTGACCAAAACCTGCTGCAACCACCCAGCAGATTGGGGGGGGGAATAAAAACCAAACACCCCCCACCCCCCCTGCCAATCCTCAACAGAAATGCTTACAACAATGGAAACCTCGGACAGGAGGAAGAGCGCTGCCAGGCGGGCAGGCAGATGTCTTGCTCGGCTGTGGCTTGGGGGGCACTTTTTCAGTGCCATTGTAACTTCGAACAGTCACTAATCGAACTGTTGTAAGTCAAGGACTACCTGTACTTCATCACTTTTTTCCCTTTTTTTTTGGTCATCAAGATTTTGGATATTGCCATATCCTAAAAGTGGTACAATGGGTGAAAAGATTGAAAAGCCCTGGTCTAGATAATTGGGCTAGCTAAAAATAAGCACTGTTCCTTAGTGAAACCAAAGCTAAATATTTTTTTCTGAAATGTCTCTGGACAAAATAAATTTCTAAGACTGAATCATTAAGCCAAGTATCATCCTATATTTATTATATGGATGTGGGAATGGGAAATTACAGACCTATCAGCCTGACCTCAATACCTGGGAAGATTCTGGAAAAGATAATCAAACAACGAATCAGCGAACACCTAGAGGCAAACAAAGTCATTACTAAAAGCCGACATGGGTTTGTCAAAAACAGATCATGCCAGACAAACCTTATTGCATTCTTTGACCAAGTGACAAAATTAGTGGATCAGAGGAATGCTGTGGATATAATTTACTTGGACTTCAGTAAGGCATTTGATAAGGTAGATCACAACCTACTACTCGATAAGATAGAAAAATGTGGGTTAGACAGCATCACCACCAGATGGATTCGTAGCTGGCTGACCGGCCATACTCAGCGTGTGGTCCTCAATGGAACCGCATCTACATGGAAGGAAGTGTGTAGTGGGGTGCCCCAGGGCTCTGCTCTAGGCCCAGTGCTCTTCAACATCTTCATCAATGATTTGGACGAGGGGATAGATGAGGAACTCATCAAATTTGCGGATGACACCAAGCTGGCAGGAATAGCCAACACTCCAGAAGACAGGCTTAAGATACAGGAGGATCTGGACAGACTTGAACACTGGGCGCTATCTAACAAAATTAAATTCAATGGTGAAAAAAGTAAGGTTCTACATTTAGGCAAGAAAAACCAAATGTACAGGTATAGTATAGGGCAGGGCTTTTCAACCTTTTCACCCATTGTGCCACTTTTAGGATATGGCAACATCCGAGTACCACCAGTCGCCTAGCAAGGTGTCAAAAACTTGATGACCCCCCAAAAAAGAGGAAAAAAGTGATATAGTACAGGTAGTCCTCGACTTACAACAGTTTGCTTAGTGACTGTTCGAAGTTACAGTGACACTGAAAAAAGTGCCCCCCAAGCCACAGCCGAGCAAGACACCTGCCTGCCCGCCCGGTGGCGCTCTTCCTCCTGAGGTTTTCATTGTTGTGAGCATTTCTGTTGAGGATTGGCAGGATGGGGGGGGGAGTTTGGTTTTTATTCCCCCCCCCATCTGCTGGGTGGTTGCAGGAGGTTTTGGTCACTTCACATGACCCTGGGACACTGTGACCATCATAAATATGAATCAGATGCCAAGCATCTGAATGTAAATCACAAGACCCTGGAGATGCTGCAACATTCCAGCTGATCAGTGCTTCTTCTGGGCTCAGCAGAAGTGCCAGGATCAGTGCTGCTTTCCAGCTGATTGGTGCTTCTTCAGGGATCAGCAGAAGCACCAGGATCAGCGCCGAGCTCCAGCTGGAGCCTGGCGCTGAACCTGGTGCTTCTGCTGAGCCCTGACAGCCCTGCAGCTCCAGCCATCTCTTGCTCAGCCTTGTGCGGTGCTGCCACCGGTTCAGCTCATTCCCCTCCCCCACTACCACTTTTCTAGGATGGTCGCGTACCACCTCCCAGGTGCCAATGTACCACAGGTGGTACCCGTACCACTGGTTGAAAAGCCCTGGTATAGGGGGTACCTTGCTCAATAGTAGTAACTGTGAGAGGGATCTCGGAGTCCTAGTGGACAATCACTTAAATATGAGCCAGCAGTGTGCTGCAGCTGCCAAAAAAGCCAACACAGTGCTGGGCTGCATTAACAGAGGGATAGAATCAAGATCACGTGAAGTATTAATACCACTTTACAATGCCTTAGTAAGGCCNTTGGGTATGTCTAGTTTAACGAAGAGAAGGACGAGGGGGGACATGATAGCAGTGTTCCAATATCTCAGGGGCTGCCACAAAGAAGAGGGAGTCAAGCTATTCTCCAAGGCGCCTGAAGGCAGGACGAGAAGCAACGGGTGGAAACTGATCAAGGAGAGAAGCAACCTAGAACTAAGGAGAAACTTCCTGACAGTTAGAATAATTAACCAATGGAACAACCTGCCTCCAGAAGCGGTGAATGCTCCAACACTGGAAGTTTTTAAGAAGAGACTGGACAGTCATTTGTCTGAAATGGTGTAGGGTTCCTGCCTGAGCAGGGGGTTGGACTCGATGACCTCCAAGGTCCCTTCCAACTTTATTATTATTATTATTATTATTATTATTATTATTATTATTATTATTATTATTATTATTACTTTTGTATAAAAGACTCTCAGGGAAAAAACAAAAATTGGTAAAATATAAACTGCAGTACATTGGCAAGCTTCCATTAGATTAACAGTCCCTTGCTGGGTATAGAGACTTTTCCAAAGAATACTGGGCCCAATTATATAGTGATCTTAATTTACACTATATTTTTGATAAAGAATACATACTCCTGAAAGTTATACTTCTTTTGCAAATTTAAATACATTTGTCAAAATGATGTTTCTAGCAAATTTCAGATTCATCCCCAAAAATAGACAAAACAAAAGATTATGCCTACCTCAAGAACATGTGCAGTATAGTTCTTACTATAGTATTTCCCCTGCTTGAAATCATTTTTACACAGAGCACCTGCATATCAAAACTTTTAAGGTTTTATTTACACGGAGGGAGTTTTCAGTCTAAGCATGTCTTTTCAAATCAGTGACCTATTTGCATTTCCAAAATGTCAAAACTTCAAAAAAGGAACTGTATCCTCAACTATCAACTCATTTGGTAAAGCATATATCTGTGAAGGTTTCATGCAAGAACCTAAGTCTTTCCACAGTGGAGCTAACTCTCAAAAGCTATTTGTATGATTATGCAATTCAATCTTCCCTTGTTCTTTAAATTTGAGATTAGTCAAAATGTTGTGGTCTCACAAAAGAGACTTATCTCTGTTGTCGCTTAGGAAAAGCCTAGGTCACTTTATTTTCATCCCATCATTATTATTTTTTATAAATAACTCAAACCAGCGAACATACCTAAAACTCCTTCCTACTATTTTCCCCCCAACAATCCTGAGGTAATTTGGGCTGAGAGAGCATCAAGGGCCCCAAGTTTTCATGGTTAAGGCAGGACTGGAATAATTTATTATATTCGATAGTACTTGAACTATTTTATAAACTATTTTCTAGACCTTTGGTTTTTAAACTGAGAGTAACTACTATCCAGTTCAACAACATGCTGAACCTTCCTTGAAATGTGCCTTTCTTTGAACACGGATCAACATAAGTAGGAAAACATGTATCTAATGAAGAACAAGATAAATGTTGTGGGATGGTCCTGCCCGTATGGAAAAAGTTCCCACAACTGAACATTTGCCGTGGCCTCATTTAGCAGTATCTTTTAGGCATGCAACCGAAGACCTAGAAATGCCATTAAATATAGGGATTTTTTTTTGCACGAAAAGCCAAAGGTCTGAGATGAGGTACTTTCTGTGGTTTAGGCACTGAAGGAAAAAATTGACAGGAGGGAGCAACACCACTAAATAGCTAAAGATATTGGAGTGGGACCAGGTTCTCTGCAAGCTGGACTGGAAACGCGGGAAGGGACAAGCCAAGGGAGAGGCGGGAGTTGCTTCTCACATTCATTGCAAAGACAGGGCGTTACACTCCTTAAAAGACCTCCCGCGTGTGGGTGAGCCGATTCACATGACGTGGCTCCTTTTCCCGCCCCGCTCCTGCGACCGGAAAAGCCCCGCTTGGCGACCTGCTGCACTCTTCGGAACTTGCCCGCCCTTGAGCGCCGTTGGTGGGAAGCAAGGAGTCGCTGGACTGATAAGCCTCCCAGTCGTACCTTGAGCTAGACTGCGATGTAGAAGTCTCCCCCCACCCCACCCCACCCCACCCCGGCAGCCTCTCCAGATCCTGGACCCAGCAACCCGAGACATCCCACTCGCGGGAGGGACGGGGGCAGAAGAACAGCCGTTTTCAAGGGCGGACAGGGGAGCCGAATGGGGGGCAAGAAGGTCTCCGCGCGAGTGGGAAAAGCCCAAGGGGCCTAGGTTCGGCTGGGCGCATCTATCACTCACCATCCCGGCCTTGGGTTCCTTCCAGGAGAAAGGGTTTGACTGTCCCCTCTCTCTCACTCTCCCTGGCTTTCTTGCACCATTTCCGCTTCCGGGTTTAGGTTTTTTGTTTTTGTCGTCGGTGTCAATTGTTTTCCCCTTTTCACTTCCGTCTTCGTCATCAAGTCGGAGGAAGAAAAAGCCGAAGGGTTGAAAACAACAAGCTTTACCATAGAGAGTAAATGGTCCCGGCTAGAAGGGTCACGGGAAATTCAGAGAATCTTGTTCACGTCGCTCTCCTTCGTTGGACGCTGCGTCCAAGTTGTTACCATGGCGGCCCGTGACGTAGATTGACGACTGCTCGTGGGACGTGGAGGGAGCAGGGGAGTTCTTTGATGGTGAGCGTCTTGCTTCGGTTGCTCGGGCAACGGCACATCCGGAACTCCCCGCCTTTCGCAATTCCCCGAATAGTAACTAGGAAGTACTGTAAACCCCACGCCGTTCAACGGGGTTGTTCTTAACTTATGCCAAGGCCGTGTGGGAAGTCAGAGCCCCAGAGAAGGAAATATTAAAAGGGCAGAAAAATATATATTTTCCTCAAAAGGATTTTTAAAAGCAGGAGCCAACTATCCCAAACAGGAGCCAGCCCTATGCAAATGCAAATGTAAAACTATCAGAAAGTTTGTCAAGACAAAGAGACTTAAAATCTGCATACCCCACCCAAATTCTAGGAGTCATTAGCCCAGTGATGGTGAACCTTTTAGAGACTGAGTGCCCAAACTGCAACCTAAACCCCACTTATTTATCGCTGGGTGCCAGGTGGGCGTGGCCCACTGGGTGGGCATGGCTGTGGTGGTCATGGCAGATTGGGTGGATGTGGCCAAGGGGGGCATGGTCACTTCAATGTTGCTCGTGGGGAGGGACGCCTGTGGGGGGTGGGCAGGGTTGGGGG
>NW_015389092.1:8319-12311 GCF_001527695.2 Protobothrops mucrosquamatus | reverse complement strand
CATGCGAGGCCAGGAGGGATGGGACGGGGGAAGGGAAACCAGCCGTGCCAGGATGCATCCGGCCACATGGGACCTCGGTGAGTTAGCAGGCAGCTGGTTGAAGAGGGACAGTTGCCATCTCTGGGGCATGGCACGAGTGCCCACAGAGAGGGCTCTGAGTGCCGCCTCTGGCACGCGTGCCATAGGTTCGCCACCACTGCATTAGCCCCATCACCAGGGAAGCAGGATATGATAATAGGAGTAAACCACAGATATCAAGGCCTAGAAAAACAGTCAGAGATAGCCTCAAGGTTCATGCCACAGGAAACTATTCCAAACGGAGGGCTGGAGGGGGTATAAAAACCTACTACCCATGTGCTCAGCCCTTCTTCCCTCTGCTCTTTCCTGCAAGAACCATCTTTCTGCCTCTTCAATAAACTGTAACCTTCTTCCCAAAGCAGTCGCCATGTTGCTTATTTATCCCCGGCTTGGATGAACCAGGATGAAGACTTTAATCCAACAGTTTGGCACCCCAGAGATGGGACTCCAAGCTAACCTCTCCAATGGACTGAGACTGGTAAGCCCCATCTTGCTGGCAGCAGACCCCTTGTGTCTGTGGATGGGTTTCCCAGGCCCTGCCCATGTGGAGCCAGGGTAGTAAAGGGAGTTTTGAGAGTTTGAGCTCAAGGGCTGCTTTGGAAAGAAGGTGAAGGTGAGTACCTCTAAATTTTAACTTTAAAGCCCAGGGGAGTGAGAGAAATGTGGGAAGTCAGAGCCCCAGAGAAGGAAATATTAAAAGGGCAGAGAAATATATTTCCTCAAAAGTATTTTAAAAAGCAGAAACCAACTTTGCCCCCAAGTCTCTGCCCCAAGCAAGAGCTAGCCCCATACAAATGCAGATGTAAAACCATCAGAAAGTTAAAGCCAGAGCAATCAAGAAGATAAAGAGAAAATCTGCATACCCCACCCAAACTCTAGGAGTCATTAGCCCCATCACCAGGGAAGCAGGATATGATAATAGGATTAAACCACAGATATCAAGGCCTAGAAAAACACTCCGAGATAGCCTCAAGGTTCATGCCACAGGAATAGGAAACTATTCCAAACAGGGCTAGAGGGGGTATAAAAACCTACTGCCCATGTGCTCAAGCCTCTTTCTTCTCCTCTGCTCTTTCTTGCAAGGACCATTTTTCTGCTTCTTCAATAAACTGTAAGCTTCTTCCCAAAGCAGTCGCCATGTTGCTTATTTATCCCCGGCTTGGATTAACCAGGATGAAGACTTACTTCTGACAGAAATGTGTGTATTTCTGTGCGTGTGAGTGATAAGACCCTTTTCCCAATCACAGTTGGATTTTGCTCCTTCTGATCTTTCCTAGCCGCAGAAAGGATCTGTTTAATTGGCAGAACCTGGAAAGCATGGTTTGGTCAGAGCGCAGAACCTTTTGTTAGGGCAAAGGGAGAGGCTGTGTGAAAATGAAATGGAATGAGTGAATGAAAGAATTGGATTTGGGCAACTAGCTGGTAAGGCCCTGTAAGCAAAGCAAAGTTAGGAAATTAAGCCCTGGGCTAGGACCGTCCCTTACCTCTGGAAAGCAAGCAGAGGTCGTCCCAGACATTTGAAGTCTGCAAACAGTGGTGGTGAAAAGTGAAGGTAAAGCCGGTAAGAGCGTCCCGTACCTTCTGCAGGGGAGCAGAAGTGTCCTCGACAGACTCATTTTTTGGTCTGAAACCGTGGTGGTAGATCCCTAAAGGAGCGCCACATACTCTGTGAGGGATCCAGAGTCCTCCATGGGTCCCTTTTTGACCCAAAACCGTGGTGGAAGGCAGAAGTCTCACAAGGAGGCTTCAGTGCGCCAGACCCGATAGAACCAAAGTGAACCCCTGCATATAAGGGAATCATGGGGTGTTCTAGTTCGAGGGTCGAGATAGGCTCCCCAGTGTAAAGCTTGCTTGAGGCCTGGGACGGGAATCAGCTACCCGTTCAGGCAGGTATGAAAAAAGAGATAGGTAAAGAAACTATATGTTAAAAAAAATAGACTTTGCTTAGGGCTTTGCTGGGAAACCAATTTGGCTAAATAAAGGTACTTTAAGGGAAAATAAGAAATAGTGATTCTCTTTCTTTCTCTCTCTCTCTCTCTATGCAACCACGTGGTATGTTTAAAATCTGTGCCTTCCCTAATTTGAGCTATCTGAAACTTATGGTGGGAATGACTAGGATGTGTAAAACTAAGACTTCTGTTTCCTTTTCTGTTTTCCTTGTCTTTGTGTATATATGTTTGTCAAAGTCTTTGTGTGTGAGGTAAATGTGACTACTAAATGTTTCAAATCCAAAGAGAAAAGAATTTAAAATTCTGCTAGAAATTTTGCTTAAAATAAGCCACAAAAAGGAAATACCTCACTCTGTTTGTCTGGCCAACAGAGTGAAGGAAAAAATGTGTTTGTTTGTTTTTCTTCTCCCTTTCTCTCTCTGTACTCTTAAGAACAGCCCAAAGTTAGCAGGAGGAATGTTTTAAGTTCATCTGCTAGAAAGGTTTTACTGTTGCATTTAATAATATATAATAAAGTTGGAAGGGACCTTGGAGGTCATCTAGTCCAACCCCCTGCTCAGGCAGGGAACCCTATACCAACTTTATCAAATGCCTTACTGAAGTCCAAGTAAATTATATCCACAGCATTCCTTTAGTCCACTAATTTTGTAACTGGGTCAAAGAATGCAGTAAGATGTGTCTAGCATGATCTATTTTTGACAAACCCATGTTGGCTTTTAGTAATGACTTTGTTTGCCTCTAGGTGTTTGCTGATTCTTGTTTGATTATCTTTTCCAGAATCTTCCCAGGTATTGAGGTCAGGATGATGGGTCAGTAGTTTTCTGGATCTATTCTTTTTTATTATTTTTTTTGAAGATGGGAACTACATCAGCTCTTTTCCAGCCCTCTGGTAGTTCACTAGTGCTCCAGGATCTTTGAAAAATATAGTTCAGTGGTTCTGAGATCACATCTGCCAGTTCCTTGAGAACCTTGGGGTGTAATCCATCTGGTCCTGGTGATTTGAACTTGTCTAGGGTGGATAGGTGCTCACTTACCATTTTTCTTGCCTATCTTAACTTGTGTTTCTAATCTTTTTTTTAATGGTACTGTTTTTGATAAGGTGGACTGTTTGCTTTTTTATTATTTTTGACTTTGGTCACAAGCCTTAGTTCATTTTGAGCCTTAGCTTTCTTCACCTCATCTTTGCAGGCTCAGACTATTTGCTAACATTCTGCTTTAGTTATGTGCCCCTCTTTCCACTTTTTATACTTGTCCCTCTTATCTTTCAATTTATCAGAGAGTTCTTTATGCAGCCATGCTGGTTTCTTGTGAGAGCTATTATTTTTCTTCTTTGTTGGTATTGTGCTAGACTAGGTTATTTTTTTAAATTTCCCAAGCTTCTTGAGTTGTTTTCTCCTTGAGGATTCTCATCCATGGAATCCCTCCCAAGCCCTCTCTAAGTTTATTGAAATTAGCTCTCTTAAAGTCCAAGACTCTAGTTTGACTGTGTTCTATTGCTTGTGCTTCCATAATGTTGAATTCCAATATTGCATGATCACTCCCCCCCCAAGGTTCTTGTGGCTTCAACACCTTCTATCACTTTGTCTTTGTTAGTGAGAATTAGATCCAATATGGCTAATCCCCTAGTTCCCTTCTCTACTTTTGGGAGACAAAGTTGTCTGCAAGGTTTGTCAGGAATCTGTTTGATCTTCCACTTGGTGCAGAGTTTGTCTCCCAGTTGATGTCAGGGTAATTAAAATCCCCCATTACTATTGTCATGTGCTTCCTACATACCTTAGTTGAGTTCTTATACCCTTTCATGGTTTCCAAAATTGTCATTCCTGATTGGTGAGTTTAAATTTGTCTTTTCTGATTTGTTGGTCAGTGTCTGTTGTTGGGTTAATTTCCTTCTTAATTCTGTCTAAAAGGTGTTAATTTTTGTTCCAGGAGGGATCTGGTGTTAATCATTTTATTGTTGTGTACCTT
>NW_015389092.1:0-8126 GCF_001527695.2 Protobothrops mucrosquamatus | reverse complement strand
TAAAACAATGTGGTCTATTTTAGAATAAATGTTAAAGGCAGATTTTGTTTGCCTGTTTCTTTGACCACTGCAATATTGATGCCTTTTCAAACTGCCTGCAAGCTACCCCCCCTTCCCTCATGTACTTCTCTTTTTCTTGTCCTTTGTTCTCCATACCTTTTGTCTGCCTCTCCTGGGAGAGTCCACCCAGAAAGGGGGGGGCAGAATCTTATTCTCATGTCTTTCAGCCCTGCATAAATGATCCCTCCATAACCTTTGGAAGCAGAACACACAGGCCCAGACGCTGCCTCCATCCATTTGAGCCATGGAATTGGGTTTTGAATCCAGCCATCCACTAAAAAGCCACCATGCAACCTGAGTGGAACACCTTCCCAAGTCCTACCATTTCCCCAGATGCCTGTGAGAGCTGCAGAAGGAAGGAGTCCTGGATCCACTAGTGCCATGTGAAGCCTCAGAAGAGAAAATTATACTATGGGGGGAGGGTGGAAAGTCATTGTAAAGTTCTCTTTCTTGCCCCATTTATATTGTAACAAGCCAGTTGAGTGTATTCATGGAGAGATGGTATTTGGGAATAGTTGGCACAGCAAGTACTGAACACTTTGGACTTCTATCTGGTGGGAGGGAAAATTTATCCAGAATGTTTGCATTGCCTGTTTTGTAGAAGTAGCTGCACATACACACACAAACACCATTCATAATCACACTTGAGTCTCTTCCACCTATCTGTAGTAAAGTTCCCCAGGATGATTTTTGCTCTATTGCACCAAAGCTTTGTAGGAACAACTTCCAACAAATTCCAAGGCCCCCTCAGTTGATTTGCAATTCTTATGCCCTGACTAAGGAAGCAACAGGAAAGAGATCCCCAAACCTCAGCCCTGAATATCTTGCACTGTTGGGCTCAGATTGGGATTCCTAGAGCTCACTATGTGCAATTTAAGAAAAATTTAATAGCCTGGCATACTGGCTAACCTTAATTGGACATTACAAACCTGGATGCACTGAACTAAGAGCTAAGGCAGGAAACAACCCTTGAAAATGGGCAGCCAGTGGTTATGTACTGAGGAAAACCATGGCTGTGAAGAATTTTGGGAGGAATGCACAAACCTGACTGGAAGCTAAAAGTGACATCCAACATTTGAAAACGATTGGCACAGAATATTGGACACTATAAATTTCTTTTCCACCTAACAAAAGTTTTGCCCTGACTTTTAGAACTTTATGGGTTGCAAGCTCCCCTTTTGGGAGCCACTGAAGGGATCTTTTTCTGCTGCCTCCATTAACGTCTTTTTTTTTTTTGCATAACAGTTTAAAGCTTGTTTACCACAAGTCTTCCCTGACCAGATCTATTTTAATCTTGTGCCATTTAAGTGTGTCATTCACACACTTAAGGCACAAAGGGGGGATATTGTGGGAAGTCAGAGCCCCAGAGAAGGAAATATTAAAAGGGCAGAAAAATATATATTTTCCTCAAAAGGATTTTTAAAAGCAGGAGCCAACTATCCCAAACAGGAGCCAGCCCTATGCAAATGCAAATGTAAAACCATCAGAAAGTTTGTCAAGACAAAGAGACTTAAAATCTGCATACCCCACCCAAATTCTAGGAGTCATTAGCCCCATCACCAGGGAAGCAGGATATGATAATAGGAGTAAACCACAGATATCAAGGCCTAGAAAAACACTCCGAGATATCCTCAAGGTTCATGCCACAGGAACAGGAAACTATTCCAAATGGAGGGCTGGAGGGGGTATAAAAACCTACTACCCATGTGCTCAGCCCTTCTTCCCTCTGCTCTTTCCTGCAAGAACCATCTTTCTGCCTCTTCAATAAACTGTAACCTTCTTCCCAAAGCAGTCGCCATGTTGCTTATTTATCCCCGGCTTGGATGAACCAGGATGAAGACTTTAATCCAACAGCTGGAAGTGCTTGTATGCGACTTTCGAGCATATGCAGAGTGCTTTCTCTAAGGAAAGCCTTCTGTCACCTTACGGCTAGAGGAATTTCCACCGAAAATGTATTTGGCGGCTAGTTCTAAACCCTGCCATCGAGTTTTTCTCTTTCTCCCACTTTTTATGATTCACGCCTCTATTTGAGAGCCCATGTATAGCCGATTAATCTCTGTTTGGTCGTGACAGGTATAGATAGTCCTCGATTTACAACAGTTCATTTAGTGACTGTTCAAAGTTACAACATCATATATATGACAGTCACAGTGTCCCGGGGTCATGCGATCACCTTTTGCGACCTTCTGGCAAGCAAAGTTAATGGGAAAGCCAGATTCACTTAATAACAGTGTTACTAACTTAACAACTGCAGTGATTCACTCATATTTATGACAGTCGCAGTGTCCCTGGGTCATGCAATCACCTTTTGTGACCTTCTGACAAGCAGTGTTAACTGCAGTGATTCACTTAACAGCTGTGGCAAGAAAGGTCGTAAAATCGGGCAAAATTCATGTAACAAATGTCTCACTTAGCAAAATAAATTTCGGACTCAATTGTGGTCATAAGTCATCGAGGACTACCTGTATGTTCTGATAATGTCAGTGTTCGGCATAACATCCAGAACCAACCAGTCATGGGGGAAGCAGGAATCCAGGGCCAATGGTACGAGGGAGAAATTTTAAAGAGAGGGTATAGCAGCATGGTGTAGCACAATTCAGTGGCTGTGGAAGAGCATTAAAAACCTGCCTTCTGCCAAAAATTTGTGTATGGAGAGAGTAGTGACCCATCTGCCTCCCACGATCTCTATACCAAGAACAGGAAAATCCAAGGAGACCCTCTTTTGATAGCGGTATACAGATGGGGCTAATGGGAATATGATAGTGATATGAACCAAGATCTGTGCTCTGGCTCAGCATCTGCCAGATGTAGTTTCAGTTTTGGATACTATCTTGCATTGACAGCTGAGGCAGAACACCACCTGCCATAGTGCCATTAGTGCCAAAAGGAAGTTTTTAAGTGTGTTTGTGTGTGTGTGACTGGCAAGGTGTGAAAAGCTGGCATTATATAGAATGCCTAGGAAATCTATAGAAAGCATGACGTTTTGGGGCAAAGTATGAAATATCTTATTTTAATATGCTATATGTACTTTCCCTAGGCATTGTATATACAGGTAGTCCTTTTTTTTATTCATGGCTCCATTTGAGAGCCCATTTATAACCGATTAGTCACTGTTTGCTCATGACAGATACAGATAGTCCTCGACTTACATCAGTTCACTTAGTGACCATTCAAAGTTACAATGGCACTGAAAAAAATGACTTATGACAGTTTTTCACACTTACGACCGTTGTGGCATACCCATAGTCATGTGATCAAAATTCAGATGGCAACTGACTCATATTTATGATGGTTGCAATATCCCCGGGTCATGTGATCATGGTTTGTAACCTTCTGACAAAGTCAAAGGGGAAGCCAGATTCACTTAACAACCGTGTTACTAAATTAACAACTGCAGTGATTCAATTAACAAATGTGGCAAGAAAGGTCGTAAAATGGGGCAAAATTCACTTAAATGTCTCAGCAACAGAAATTTTGGGCTCAGTTGTGGTCATTATGCAGAATGATAAGAATTATTTAGGCAAAGTATGAAAAGAGAGTCATAAAAAGGGTTAGAGTTAGGCTAACCCTAACTCTAGCCCTTTATTGAAAAGATGTATATGAAAATGAAAGAATAAATGCAAAATAAAGTATAGAAAAAGACCAGTATTGACCTACTTGCTTCAACAAGAAATGCTAGAATGCCATTTTAGCGGGATTATGTTACACTTTACCTGTTTGTCTTTTGGCATTGTATAGAATGCCTAGAAAATGTGTGAAATATTAAGAGTTCCATGCTTTCACATCCCATTTTTGGCATTCTATAGATTTCCTAGGGAAATGCCTAATTTCACACATTCATGGATTTATATACAGAGTGTGTGTGTGTGTGTATGTATGTATACACACATACACGCACAACTTAGGGTGGCAAACATACCTAATATTCCTCCCTCCTCCTATTTTCCCCACAGCAATTCTATGAGTTGTGTTGGGCTGAGAGAGACAGATACAGAGAAGAGAGAGAGAGTCACTCAGCTGGTTTTTCATGCCTAAGGTGGGACTAGAACTCAGAATCTCCTGCTTTCTAAGCCACAACCTTAACCACTACACTAAGCTGGCATATACTGTTGTTATGTGCTCCTGGCTACTTTCCTTCATGACCAGAGGCAAGCTTGCCTGACTGTTCTGGACCGGCTAGTTAGATGAGAACTATATGTTAGAATGTTTGGCATTTAAAGGGTTAAGCGCTGTCTCCTTAAGAGATGGCTTATGGGTAATGTAGTTTTACCTGTTCAGTGAATTCTATGTTAATAAGTCAGTGGGAAGGGCTACTAAGTTCATCACAAGATATCCTGGCTACGTGCCAGTTTGGAATGTCTTTGTCTGAGATAAGCATGGGAATACAGGAGGACAGACGTAGTCTTAATTCACGCTAGAAGTTGATGTGAAGGAATTATTGATTTTACCTACAAAGATGAACAAATGTACACCATCCTACTGAAACTATGAGTTCTGCAAGTATTCCTGGAATAAATATTTGTTTTATAACCATCTTTGTTGAGTTATCTGTCTGGTTTTGAATTGCAAAGCATCTCAGTTCAGGATCCAGAACAGTAAAATCAATAATTATTCTTCATATCAGCAGAAACAGCAATGTTCTTTATATGCAGTAAAATCATTAAGGTCTCCGTATCAGCTTTAAAAGTTACGTCCTGCTCGGATGAAGTAAAATATGGCTAACTTCCTCTAATTGCCTGCACTAGTAAATTCACAGGTCTGTCTCTCTCTTCGCTAAAAGTAGAAACAGTGATATTCTTTGTGTCTGCTCCGGAGAAGTGCTTTGTTTGCCAGCCAACGTTTCAAAGGAAAGGAAAGGTGTTAAATTGGGTGAAACCTCCCTCCCCCAAAACGTTTTTGCCTACTGCATCATATTGCCAGAATCCTTGCATGTAAAGACTTTCTAAAGATCAGAGAAGCATTGGAGCAGCCATCCCCCTCCTCCCCTCCTTTCTGTTGCATGAAGCCAAGAGGCGGGCAAGTAACTTTTAATTGCGTTCAAAGGGAGGAAAACCGAGTGACTGTTTCAGCCTGCCTGTTGCTAATTGCTGATTTAAAATGGACAGAAATATGTATTCATTAAGTGGCTGCAAAAGCCAATTTCTCTTCAATGAAATGCTCAGCATTGCTTAAAAACAAGCATTTGCCCCGGCTGGCCCCAAATACCAAGCCCAGAGCCATAAATCCATCTTGTGCTAAGGCGAACCATCTGTTGCCATAGCAATCAAGCATCTGGTGGGAGAACAATGACTCACCTCCCCCCACCTTGGTAGCTGATCTGCAAATAGCAGGCTTGCAGCAATCCAAGTTAATAGCACCCCCTGGAGGTGAAAGAAGGAACTTCGCTGACATTTCTAACTATGCAGAGTGTGTCTCTGATAGTCAAAGAGCAAAGTTTCCTGAATTCATCCAAAGTAACCAGCACCCCCTAGTGGGCACAGAGTGAACTTCACCTGGAGTAATCACTCACGCAAGCAGTCACCCCTAGTGGTGTCTTTGCTGAGGGCAAATTAAGGAGAAAAAAAGGCAGCAAATTAACCTTGCTTATTATCACAAAGCTGTAACAACCAAGTGGATATTTATGAAAGCTAGTTGGAGCTCAGTAATTTTCCAGGTGGCCACTAATGTGCAACGTGGTACTAGAAGACAGAATTTAGCTGACCTTTCTCCAAGCGCCCCCTAGTGGTTAAAGAAGGAACTTCACATGAGCCTTTAATCACGCACAGAGAGCCCTCTAGTGGACAAAGGGTGAACCTCGATGAAGAGCACCCTGGTGGCTGACCCGCGAGCAGTGACCCCTAGTGGTCAAAGGGTGAATTTCGCTGAAACACTCATTCACGCAAACAGTGTACCCTGGTAGCCAAAGAGGGAATTTCCCCAAAGTGCCCACCCAGATAGAGTGACCCCTAGTGGTCAAAAAGCGAAGTTCATAGAATTCGCTTTAAAATAGCTAGGAGGTTTACTGAACCTGTCCTAGCCATGGCGGAGTGTCTCCTTGATTTAGAAGAAGAGGTTCAACCGACCAGCCTAGATGAGACACCCCAACCAGCTGGCCAAGGAGAAATGCTGCAACCAGCTAACCTTGACCTGTACACAGAGGCTGATGCTCAAGTCTCAGTGAGGCCAAAGACATCCCAGGTCAGTTCCAGACCAGTGAAAGCCACAATGACTCAGCCTTGTCCATAGTGGACAAAGAATTTCTGCAGCTACGCATGTTCTCCCAGAGCAACACACACTGGGACAGGCCGCGGCCACCAGAACAGAAACAAGACCGGGAGTCGTGGAGTACACTCCTAAGTTGTCTCCAAAGCATGCAAGTGCAGCACACGTATGTCTCCAGCTCACACGCCACCGTACAAAGGAAAGAATTGTACGCCCCTCAGATGTGTCAACGAAGGTCATTGCAACCATAAGATACATCAGAGTCTACAGCGGGGAGAGCTGCAGTGTCAGTTTCGGCCTTGAGCTACAGTCCACCACCTTCTACGCAGACAGCAAGGTGATGTCAAGCTACATCTGCAACCAAAGCAGACACTTCTACGTCTATGTAGGCAATAGAGTAGAAAAGATTGAAACATATTCAAGCCCTGAACAATGGCAATATGTGCCAACAGATAAGAACCTTGTGGACCAAGCTAAGTGGCCCACCCTTGTGACACAATTGACAGAATTGATCTGGCTAAAAGGTCCTGAGTTCTTGGCTTGTCCAGACAGCCTGATGCCACAGAGACCAAAACGCTATATGCTTCTCAGACAGGACGAGAAAACAACTGTCCAGACCAACTGCTTGTCCTCAATGGGCAAAGAGACAGAGAAACCGCCTTCCAGCCATTTCCTAGAACCAGTCAGCTTCAAACTGGGCCCCACCCAGTTCTGATGGACTAGTTCGCCAAATTGAGGCCCAGATTGTGAAGCCACGTGAGTCAGATCGTGACTCAAAGACTCTTGCACCAGACTAATCACTGATTTGGTCCCGTTGCTGAAGAAGACCGAACTGGAAGTTTGAACCTCAAACTATGTATTTGTGTTTATCTCATGATTGCATTGTTTGATGTAACACCTTGTTTATCTCTGTTATAGTTGTGCATGTTTTCTATTTACCTCATAGTTATGCATGTTTTGATACCATGTTTTTGCCTATTATAGTTAATAGTCAGTTAGCAATGAGAATTGCATGCCTCAATGCTACGTTTTTTGCTTATTTCAGTTAGTTAGTAGTGGAAATTATATTTCCAAGCGGGGAGTGTTCTGGACCGGCTAGTTAGATGAGAACTATATGTACACCATCCAGATGAAACTACTGAAACCGTGAGTTCTGCAAGTATTCCTGGAATAAATATTTGTTTTATAACCATCTTTGTTGAGTTATCTGTCTGGTTTTGAATTGCAAAGCATCTCAGTTCAGGATCCAGAAAGCATCTCAGTTCAGGATCCAGAACAGGTTACACTCTTTCTGACCGCCTCCTACATATTTCCTGCTACATACTAAATCATACATCACATGTACATTAAAATTAGGAGATAATTTATGCACGGTGTGTCAGTTAATATTAATCAATTAATTGCGCATGCTCAGTTGCCTGAGTTCTGGCCCCCTTTTTTATGACTTCTTACAAAAATAGGTTCTTTCCTGTTTTGCTAGTTATCTTCTATTACAGATGTTTTCTTCTTCCTTTCCCACTCTTAAAATCCAGCTGTCAAAGTTCCGACTAATAATAATAATAATAATAATAATAATAATAATAATAATAATAATAATAAAGTTGGAAGGGACCTTGGAGGTCATCGAGTCCAACCCCCTGCTCAGGCAGGAACCCTACACCATTTAAGACAAATGGCTGTCCAGTCTCTTCTTAAAAACTTCCAGTGTTGGAGCATTCACCGCTTCTGGAGGCAGGTTGTTCCATTGGTTAATTGTTCTAACTGTCAGGAAGTTTCTCCTTAGTTCTAGGTTGCTTCTCTCCTTGATCAGTTTCCACCCGTTGCTTCTCGTCCTGCCTTCAGGCGCCTTGGAGAATAGCTTGACT
>NW_015389091.1:69088-89049 GCF_001527695.2 Protobothrops mucrosquamatus | reverse complement strand
AGAAAGAAGAGAAAAAGAGAGAGAGAGAGAGAGAGAGAGAGAGAGAGAGAGAGAGAGAGAGAGAGAGAGAGACTATTCCCAAATAGGTCTTTGTGACTCCTACAATAACAGCCTGAATCAATTCATTAAAGGATTAAGGTCTCTTCATGTACTCCCCATTAAGGACCGTAATATACTATGCTGGCCCAATGTGGATTAATAAATGGATGATTCCCCCCCCCAATTGTTCAGTTTAGGGCTGAGAGAGAGTCACAGATCAAAGTCATCCAGCCAATTTTCATGCCTAAGGGAGGCATAAAAAGTCCTAGTCTAGCATCTCATTCACTATACTATGTTTGCTTTAAAAAAAAAAAAAAAGAGGCCTGGGTAAAATGTGCAAAACCACAGTTAGAATGCTTGCCTCAATTCTAGCAGCATTTCTTCTTCAGTGAAAGTCCCACAAAGAAAAAAAAAAAGCAGAGTTTGAATGTTGATTTAAACTAAGGATGCTGGGGAGTTCTGGGCGTTGAGATCCACTTTTAATAGGACCAGAACTCCATCCCCCCCTAGTCCCTTTAACACCTAGCAATAGCCACATTAACTGTGGAATATTTGGATACACATATTTCTGCGATAATCTTTATTTTTCTTTTTTACTTGCCAGATATCCTCTTGATCTCATTTCAGAACACTTAATGGTATTTTCATAGGGAACAGCACTTTCTAAATATTCAGTACATAGCCAATAATCAAGTTTTAGTGGGGAAAAGGGACATGGAAATACTAAAAAGGGATATATAACATTATTTCTACTTTCCTGCATAGCTTCGAAGCCCACACTGCTTGATAAACTATTTATTTTACTAGACTAAAGTATTTAACCATCGTGTTTCTCTCAATTCTGCAAATCAGTATGGTCCTTTGTGAAAAATCTGCCATTTCATGTCATCATATTGTTTGTTTACTTATTGACGGGACAGAGATGCTTCATTATTGTTCTATAGTACAATAAGATTTTGATTTAGGTGATTGAAGTCTACTTGTCTTAAATCATATTCTAGAAGCAACACATTTTTATGCATCAGCTGGATGTTGGTGTTGTAGTTTTTAACAGCAAGAAAGCTTTCCTTTTAAGAAATAGAGAGATTTCTGTTAACAGTTTAACTTTAGCTTTCAGGTTGAGTAAAATAAGTATAATTAGAGAGGATTAGATTTGTTCCATTGGTATACTATTTTTTAAAGGAATACATATTTATTAAAATATTAGTTTTGAGAAAATCACATCTGGCAGAACTGCATTGTAATGTACGGATTTACTTAAGCAGTTTGATTCTTTTGCTTTATGAAAAAAAAAAGAGATCCTAAATTTTTGCACTAACATGTTTGTCGCCACTCTGCCAGAAAAGGTGGTCTGTTGAAACATAGGAAACAATACAGAAGAAAGCATACATAAAAATAGAAGCCCACGTCGACAGGCCATATATGGAGTTACTGGGGACTTCAGAGGGATACCCTTTCATTCTTTCTTTCATTTTTTTTTTTTTTTTTGCACCACCCCTTTGGTGAAAACAAATCACTACCGCATTATTTCTCCTTCTCTCTGCTATTCAATCAAAGCCTCACAAAACAAAGGCTCCACACGGCTAAGCAAAATCTATTCCTCTTATAGTAAGCAGTAAGGTCACTTCAAACTAGTGTTCTTTGCACAATTTGAAACGAATTTATCCTATTTAATAACGAGCGGAGCAAAATGCAAAGGATTGCGGTACAGTGCAGCAACAGCAGCTTCTGATGAGTCAAGCTCCCACAGACGCCAGCCTGCCTCCGCCTCCACTCCCCCCCCCGGTCCTCTTTCCCTCTCCTCCCATCCCCCTCTGCCTCTCAATAGATGTCTATTAAAAGCTGCTGACGTTGGAAGCGACGGCCATCTTTGATGAGGGCACAGCTCCCATTCCATTGAAGAAGGAGATTTGGGGAGGTCAGGAGCGGCTGTTCTGACTTCCCAACTGCAGCAGCACACCCCAGTCTCATAGCCCTCCACAGAGGCAACCGAGCAGAACTCATCTGGAGCGAAGGTAAGGGAAAGCAGAGGGCGAAAGTTCCCTGCTTGCCTTCGGAAACTCTTCCACGGCTAAAGCTGTGGAAGGAAGGGAGAACTATGGCAGGCTGGGAGAAATGGTGATATCTTTCCAACCATATTGTTGTTTCCGATAGAGCAAACGAGAGGGAAGGAGAAGAACAGAAATATTTCTTTCCGCAGCTGATTTGCTATTATTATTATTTATTTATTTTTTAAATTCTGGTGGTGCGCTCTTTCACGTAAGAGTTCTTCTGCAGTATTTGCGTGGTTTTGAGTCTGTGTGTGAAAGAGTGAGTGCGTGTGAGGGAGAAAGGAAGACAGGGTTCAACTAAGTGACTGTGTTTTGCTGGTTGGAACCACTTTTCTTCCTCCCACGTTTTGGTGCAGAATCGGTGTGACTAGTTGTACAAACAGTAAAAAAAAAAAAAAAAGAGTGGGGAGCAAAATTTTATATAGCGGACGATTTTCCTATACGCTGGGCAGCACTCTTCGACAACGGATTCCGTTTCAGTACCCTGGACAGCGAACACCACCGCTGCGGACTCTGTCGCAACGGCCGCAGAAATCCATCCAGGCGGAGTGCGCACCTAAAAGCCTCACTGCAGCANTGCCTAGGTATTATTTATTTGATGATTTATTAGATTTATATGCTGCCCATCTCACAATTGAACAGCTCTATTTTTGTGGTCCTGCAGAGGAAGAGTTGGGCTATAGGGTATCTTACAACCATATGATTCCAATATGATGTCTTTGCTACTCTCATAGCAGCAGAGGTGGCTCAGTAGTCCTCTAAGACAGAGGTCCCCAACCTTTTGGGCACCAGGGACCGGTTCCGTGGAGAGAGGTTTTTCTGCGGACCAGAGGGTTTTGTGTACTGCCTGCTTCCCGCGGATGGGGCTTTGCTTGTTTGTGCAGACCAGTTGCTGGCATGCCACAGCCCGGTACTGGTCCATGGATTGGGGGTTGAGGACCCCTGCTCTAAGATGTTGCATGCAACCTATCACCCTTGCTGGCATCTGTGACCTGGGTTACTACTGGTGTGTCACCTTTCTGGGCTTGATTATGCTTGCCATGACCTATCAGGAGTACCCTGAACAAAAGCATTTCCAAGCTCAGTATAGGTTTCCCTTATTTTATGACCTTATTTTTTTTTACCTTTTCTGAAAACCTTGCATAAAACAAATTCATATAGACTGAGTCATTGAACTAATGGAAAAACGGGGTTGAGGAATAGGCTGTCACATTTTGTAACCCAAATGCACTGACAAATCTGCTCATGAATTTTCAGTGTCTTATTCTTCACTAAACACATCTTCTTCCTTGTCTCATATTCTATGTACCCATATACTGTGCAGGTGAAGCATTTTTTCCATCTTTGTTCTAGCTTTTCTTTTAATGCATGCAGTTAACTTAGCGGACAAAGAGCAGAATGCATTTCACCATAAAAGTACAAATTTGATTAGCGTTCGTTGTTGTGTTTCTTGCAGGAGATTTGCCTAGTTGGTTAAAAGCTCATTCGATGGTTCTTCAACAGCTTTGAAGCAATGTGACAATCTAAGTTTGTTTCTAGTGTTAGAAGAGCTTTTCCTTTTCATTTTGTGAATGCTGATTGGACATGATTTTGATGGCCATTTTTGATCCTGCAGTAACAGTAATAACTATTACAGATATCAAAGTGAGAACCGCAACTAAAATAATTGTACAGCATGATAATAAATATATAAGTGAAGGCAGAATGAAGTTTGGTAGGAAAATATCCAAATAATTTTAGTGGGAAATAATTTTGGCATGTTTCCATGTGCAAGTTCACAGTGCTGGCAACAATTGCATAATAGCATTTTTCCACCTAAAGTGAATTTTTGGATGAAAATTATAAATTGCATGAAGGGAGGGGAACCTGTTTTTGATAGTGTCATACGGTAATTATTTTACTTCTGTTTATATTCATTTCATTTTCTTCCTTTTTATTATTGTAATCAGCCTAGAGTAGCTTAGCATAGAGTGGCAATATAGGTGGTAAATAAATTTAACAAATAAAATAATAATAAATAAGTTGTTCTTACACACAAGTCCCCACTAATAATAAAGCTAACTGGGCCAGGTTGTGGTTGTTTGCTGTTTATATTCCTATCTCACTGAATGGGAGGTTTGTTATTGTATTTATGTTAACACACACACACACACACACACACACACAGAGAGAGAGAGAGAGAGAGAGAGAGAGAGAGAGAGAGAGAGAGAGAGAGAGAGAGAGAGAGACTATTCCCAAATAGGTTTTTGTGACTCCTACAATAACAGCCTGAATCAATTCATTAAAGGATTAAGGTCTCTTCATGTACTCCCCATTAAGGACCGTAATATACCATGCTGGCCCAATGTGGATTAATAAATGGATGCTTCCCCCCCCCCAATTGTTCAGTTTAGGGCTGAGAGAGAGTCACAGATCAAAGTCATCCAGCCAATTTTCATGCCTAAGGGAGGCATAAAAAGTCCTAGTCCAGCATCTCATTCACTATACCATGTTTGCCTTTAAAAAAAAAAGAGGCCTGGGTAAAATGTGCAAAACCACAGTTAGAATGCTTGCCTCAATTCTAGCAGCATTTTTTCTTCAGTGAAAGTCCCACAAAGAAAAAAAAGAGCAGAGTTTGAATGTTGATTTAAACTAGGGATGCCGGGGAGTTCTGGGCGTTGAAATCCACTTTTAATAGGACCAGAACTCCATCCCCTCCTAGTCCCTTTAACACCTAGCAATAGCCACATTAACTGTGGAATATTTGGATACACATATTTCTGTGATAATCTTTATTTTTCTTTTTTACTTGCCAGATATCCTCTTGATCTCATTTCAGAACACTTAATGGTATTTTCATAGGGAACAGAGCTTTCTAAATATTCAGTACATAGCCAATAATCAAGTTTTAGTGGGGAAAAGGGACATGGAAACACTAAAAAGGGATATATAACATTATTTCTACTTTCCTGCATAGCTTCAAAGCCCACAGTGCTTGATAAACTATTTATTTTACTAGACTAAAGTATTTAACAATCGTGTTTCTTTCAATTCTGCAAATCAGTATGGTCCTTTGTGAAAAATCTGCCATTTCATGTCATCATATTGTTTGTTTACTTATTGATGGGACAGAGATGCTTCATTATTGTTCTATAGTACAATAAGATTTTGATTTAGGTGATTGAAGTCTACTTGTCTTAAATCATATTCTAGAAGCAACACATTTTTTATGCATCAGCTGGATGTTGGTGTTGTAGTTTTTAACAGCAAGAAAGCCTTCCTTTTAAGAAATAGAGAGGTTTCTGTTAACAGTTTAACTTTAGCTTTCAGGTTGAGTAAAATAAGTACAATTAGAGAGGATTAGATTTGTTCCATTGGTATGCTATTTTTTTTTAAAGGAATAAATATTTATTAAAATATTAGTTTTGAGAAAATCACATCTGGCAGAACTGCATTGTAATGTACGGATTTACTTAAGCAGTTTGATTCTTTTGCTTTATGAAAAAAAAAAGAGATCCTAAATTTTTGCACTAACATGTTTGTCGCCACTCTGCCAGAAAAGGTGGTCTGTTGAAACATAGGAAACAATACAGAAGAAAGCATACATAAAAATAGAAGCCCACGTCGACAGGCCATATATGGAGTTACTGGGGACTTCAGAGGGATACCCTTTCATTCTTTCTTTCATTATTTTTTTTTTTGCACCACCCCTTTGGTGAAAACAAATCACTACCGCATTATTTCTCTCTGCTATTCAATCAAAGCCTCACAAAACAAAGGCTCCACACGGCTAAGCAAAATCTATTCCTTTTATAGTAAGCAGTAAGGTCACTTCAAACTAGTGTTCTTTGCACAATTTGAAACGAATTTATCCTATTTAATAACGAGCGGAGCAAAATGCAAAGGATTGCGGTACAGTGCAGCAACAGCAGCTTCTGATGAGTCAAGCTCCCACAGACGCCAGCCTGCCTCCGCCTCCAACCCCCCCCCCCGGTCCTCTTTCCCTCTCCTCCCATCCCCCTCTGCCTCTCAATAGATGTCTATTAAAAGCTGCTGACGTTGGAAGCGACGGCCATCTTTGATGAGGGCACAGCTCCCATTCCATTGAAGAAGGAGATTTGGGGAGGTCAGGAGCGGCTGTTCTGACTTCCCAACTGCAGCAGCACACCCCAGTCTCATAACCCTCCACAGAGGCAACCGAGCAGAACTCATCTGGAGCGAAGGTAAGGGAAAGCAGAGGGCGAAAGTTCCCTGCTTGCCTTCGGAAACTCTTCCACGGCTAAAGCTGTGGAAGGAAGGGAGAACTATGGCAGGCTGGGAGACATGGTGATATCTTTCCAACCATATTGTTGTTTCCGATAGAGCAAACGAGAGGGAAGGAGAAGAACAGAAATATTTCTTTCCGCAGCTGATTTGCTATTATTATTTTTTTTTAAAAAAAAATTCTGGTGGTGCGCTCTTTCACGTAAGAGTTCTTCTGCAGTATTTGCGTGGTTTTGAGTCTGTGTGTGAAAGAGTGAGTGCGTGTGAGGGAGAAAGGAAGACAGGGTTCAACTAAGTGACTGTGTTTTGCTGGTTGGAACCACTTTTCTTCCTCCCACGTTTTGGTGCAGAATCGGTGTGACTAGTTGTAAAAACAGTAAAAAAAAAAAAAAAAGAGTGGGGAGCAAAATTTTATATAGCGGACGATTTTCCTATACGCTGGGCAGCACTCTTCGACAACGGATTCCGTTTCAGTACCCTGGACAGCGAACACCACCGCTGCGGACTCTGTCGCAACGGCCGCAGAAATCCATCCAGGCGGAGTGCGCACCTAAAAGCCTCACTGCAGCAACGGGACTTTTATTTCAGCACCTCGGACAGCTAAAGGCCAGTCTCATGGGATTTCCCCCTGCAGGCAAAAGTTGTGATGATGAAGGGAAATCCGACGCCTTGGAGATACTTGCCTAAAGCAGGGAGACCGGTGACAATGCAAATACTGCAAAATGGTGGGGGGGGGGGGGGTAGGAGCAACGCTGGAGGCAGAAAAGTGGGCAGAAGTTTTATACGAAGAGGCTGCTCTAAAGGGAGCGAGGGAACGGAGACTGGTGCATTAAAATCGCTCGCGATTACAGCTCATGATTTAGTTTCCAGGTTCCCTTCGCCAATACCGATCTTCTCTGTTTGCACACCATAGCCACCCTGCCTCACAACATCCGCATTCGTCGCCACTTAGGAAAGGGGAAACCTTTTCTGCCTTCTCCACTGCAGAGACCTGCTGTGAAGGAGTGGCACGCTTCCCTAGGCTGAGGACCTGTGTTGTTTTGGAAAGAGGTGCTGTAAACTAAACAGTTTGTTGTCGTTTTATTTTACTAAGAAGGAGGTTCGAAGAAGGAGCTTGAGACTAAATCTTTTGAATCTATTTTTAAGTAGTAAAAGCGACAGTAAGAACAGACAAACAAATCTCCCATCCTTCCTCCCTTAATGGTCCCCAAAGACCACACTGCGAAAGTTCTACTGAGTTGGGCGATCTCCCATGAGCCCCAGCGATTTGCAATTTCCCTCCAGACGTGTCGGGGCAGTTTCATTCATCTTTCCGTTTTTGCCGCCCATGACGACGTGTCAAACGGCCGTTCCTAAACAGCACTGCGATAGGCGAGAATTCTCTTGAATGCGAGGAATGACAGGGAAGCAGTTTGGTCAGCACGGAGAGCACTTGACCTACCTTTTCGTTTAACGCGTTGATTGGAAGGGTGGGAAACCTTTGGTGCCAGGAACCACAAAACAATCCGCTCCGTGAGCCTGCCATTGTAAAAACCCTTTAGCTGAAATGTCAACTGGTGTTCAACTCCTGCTTCTCTAGAGGAAGTGGGGTCCTCGTTGCCCTCTATTAAGCTGGGGTTATTTTGGAAAGTGGGGAAGGGGCAGGTCGTCCACGTGCAAGTGAACTTCTGGAGAGGCTCGCGTAACAGAAAAAGGGGGTGGGTGGGAGGAAGAAGAAAGGGGAACACTGATATAGGTTTTCTCCATGCTTCGAAAGCGCTCATTGGGAGTCAGTGCGTCAAGGAAAAGCTCTGCGTGTTGGAGCCCCAGTAATTATTCTGCTGGTTTCCTCCCCCCTCCCTTTCCCTCCCCCCCCCGCTCCTCCCGGTCGTCTTCAGCTTTGCAAAAGGGGGGAGGGGAAGAGAGGAGGAGGAAACCGAGACTGTTGACAAGGGAAGGCAAGAGATACATGTATGTTGTTTCCAGGTGATGGGTCTCGGATGGGGACCTCTAGGAGTTCTTTAGCGCCTCTTCGCTAACAACGCGGAAAAGGCGAAACGGGAGGGGGGGGTGACCGGTGGGGGGGGGGAGGAGGAGAGAATCCAGGTGGCGCCCATTCATGAGTACAGGCGGAAGAAGCGCGTCAGCTCAACTGACAGATCAGAGCTAGGGTTGATTGAGATCAGCCCCGCAGACCAGGCGGCAAAGCTCCCCTGGCGGAAGGCTTTTGCTTTTCGCAGTCACGTTCCCCAGTCTCGCTGCGTCCATCTGCTGTTGTTAAGAGTTGCAAATCGGGAAAGGCACGTTAAGCGGCGCCGCCGCCGATCGGGACTGCTTAGCTAGGATGGGTTCACCCTCTTCCACCCTTCGGCCTCCTCCCTTGCCCCTCCGCCCGTTCCATCTGGAGGCCTTTCATCAGGAATCGCAGGATCCCTTTGGAAATTAACCGGAGGTACGTGGATCGCTTGCTTCCTGCTGCTTCCGCCTCTTGGTTAATCATCAGGGGGCGTTATGATTCAGGTTTGCGGCGGCTGCCCAGCCCAGCCCAGCACGCCCAGCTTAGGCCACGCACGTAGCAAAATGAGAGACATCGCTCCACGTGACTAGCTAAATAGGCCGAGGCAGCTTTCTTATTTTAAATCTTTTCCTGGAAGTGCTGTCATCTTGGAAGAGGGGGACAGGCCGTTTGGTAAAAGCAGGAAGGAGGGGGCAGGGGGACGAAGGCTGCCCAAATACCCTTGGATTTTTCGCGACTTGGCCGAAGTCGAAGGTCTGCATCCTACGTGCTGCATAAAACACCATTCTTCGACTGTCTCGTGACTGAGAGGATGGAAACCAAAATTGTCTCGAGGAACAAGGAACAGTCAAGGAATTGGACTTAGTAGCAGTGGAAAAGCGGGGGTGATGGTGGTGGTGCCGGTAGTAGGGGGAGAGAGCGTGCTGGACAATGCAGTGCTTACCAATAGGATCTTGGTCTGCAACAGCCTCTATTCCCAGCACCAAATGTCAAGCCTTGATCCTATTTCTTCAGAAATAATACAGTATCTCTGAGCGGATGCAAAATGCCCTTCTTGCAGTGAGTAAAAATCACAGGGACAGACTTTGGGCAAAGTTCCATGCAGGATTGAGTCCAAAGAGTTAGAAATCAAACCCTTAGTAAGATGGAATGTAGAAGTGCCAATAAGAGAGGAAGAGGCACCAGTGAAGTCAGTATTTATGGCAATGCAGAATGCAAACAGACATGTGGAGTTGGGGAATCCTTTCTCCAAAAGAGCCTGAAAGGAATTTTCCATTCAAAGCCATCAAGTCAGTATTCCAGAGAGCTTGTTTGATTATGGGAAAAAACTACTGCAGGGCATTAGGAAGTGATGTCTGTTTGTTTTGCACAGTGTAGATTAAGCAGGTAAATTATTTCAAAAGTTGCAAGTGGAGGAATCTCAGGGTTCCCCTTCCAGAGATTGGAGATAAGATAAAGGAAAAAAATATACCACCTTGCATTCAGCATATGATGGAACTACACCCTGGCTGAAGACAATTGACAAATCTCTTATTGTTACTGACCTGCGTGGATGTTTCTATGAGGCCATCAGAGCTGGACTCTATTTGAAGGAGACTTTATCTTTACAGAGCAGTATGGCTTAAATCAATTTTTTCCCCCCCACATTGTCCTGGTTTCCCAATATCCTGGCTTCTCTTCCGGGAGCCAGGACAGAGTTCACAACTGTGTCTGAATAGGAATGAGATTCTCTCTGTTTAGCCCTTCAAGAGAATGTTACTACAGATGTAAACCAAGAACCGTCAGTAAAACAAACAGGCAAGCTCCAACAGCAGATAAAGATTGAAGGTTGCATCTTGTGTAGGCAGGCAGAGCCACCAGCAGCCCCTCTGATGTAAACAAAAGTCAACCCAAAGCCGAGCTTGTAAGCCTTTCCTGTCCTCTCTTGGTTTTTAATTAAAAGAAATAGTGTAAAAAAAAAAGCCTCTCTGAATATAGTATGCCCATGGCTGTTAATTTAGCCATAATGCCCCATTCAGAACTTGTGTGTCTCTGAGACCATTTTCTTTATTTGTGTGGATTGGGTGCGAATGCCATTCCTTATGTAACCAAAACAGGCAGCTTCTCCACCCAGACAGGGATGAGCAGAGGGGTGGGGAGCGAGGAGCTTTGCAGGTATCTTCTAGGGAGAAAGCCTATTTAGATGCTGTAATTTTTAAGGAAAAATACAGAGGGCTGGTTGGAAATGGGCCTTTGCTATGAGTGAGAGCAGTGAATGGAATTACTTTTATTATGCAATCTTTTGTAGAAAGTCCCACTTAAAGAGCCCCACTGTAAAAACAAAACATCAACATTTAATGTTTAAGTTTTATACCATTGTTCCTTTAATGTTTTACTTTAGAGCTATTAAACTATTGCTTTTGGAGAAATATCACTTACAAAGAGAGATTATATTTATGGATCAGTAACTGTTAACACTCTGGTAGGTCAGGAGTTGAAAATATCACAAGGCAAAGAATATTGGGACTGATTTAAAAGTCAAGGAAGAACTCATCTAAATTTTACCTAGATCATTTCAGTTATATTCCTCTTTGAATTATGTCTTGCTGGGTGATGCTGTTATTTTTCCCAACCCATCTCCAATCCAAAATAAACATGCCCAACTCTTAGATAAAATGCATTGTGAAGTGTAGTATAGTCTAGGTGGCAAAAACCTGCAGAAGACAGTTTAATTCTCTGCCTAAGTGAGGTGGTGGCATTATGAAGGGAAGAGATTGATAAAATGTCTGAATTAGCAAAGTGTAGAAATTGTTGTCAAAAGGACATGGGTGCCTTATGTTGCAGGATTGGATGGGCAGGATGGGACAGATAGGACAGACAGGTTAGGGTCTTTCAAAATAGTTTACCGTAATCCTTCCCTAAGTAAGCACCAGCATTTTATCCTAGTATCCATTCCTTGAAAATAGGCCCCACTCAGGAACAGATTTCCTGGTAGACTTAGGTTTCAATAATTTTCTGCAATGTGATAGTAAAATTGTTAATAGAATGACAGAGTTGGAGGGGACCTTGTTATATACTTGATCAAAAAGGAAAGCATATGGATATGGTCCAGTGAGATTTTAAATCTTAAATTGGTGTGCAACAGCTTAAATTTATAGGAAAAACCAGCATTGGCAGCTTTTTGTGATTGATCTGTTGCTGGAATGTACTACCTTGGATTGCTAATGTCCCTGCTGGCTATATTGACCTTACCCAGGCATCGAAAATTTGCATATTCTTTTTGGTACAGAGATACTTTATCATCATCACTGTCTTTAATTAAAGTAATCGGAGAACAGGGTATTTGCATATCTCACATTTTGCATATCCCACTATTCTTCCTTCTCTAGAGTAGCCCAGTCCAATCATTGACATATCAGACATAGCTGGCTGATTATGAAGCTTGGCTGGTCGATATATCTTTCTGAATTTGGGCCACTAAAGGCTTGGTACGTCTTCCTATTAGAGAATCTAGAAATGTCATTACTGATGTATATTGTTTGGCTGGAATATTACACTTTTGTCCTGCTTTAATGGATGTTCTTTTCATTTTAAACCTGTCAAATTGTTTGAGCAAATTAAAATGCAGGTATTTTAATTCTTTGGAAGGGGAGAGCAGTATTTATATATAACATCTGCTGATCTGCCGTTTTATTCTGCAGCTGAACAGATAGCCTACAAATATTATGCTTCTGTGCAAAAACCCTTGCCACATAAAATTTTTAGGTGTGTTTCAATTGGGTGTGAAGGTGAGATTAGCACAATTTTACTTACTCTTGACTTGAGGGCCACTTTAGTTAAATACCCAGTATGGTGTAGTGGTTAAGGCATCAGGCTAGAAATTAAGAGATCATGAGTTCTAGTCCCACTTTAGGCATAAAATCAGCTGGGTGACCTTGGTCCGGTCACTCTCTCTCAGCCCAAGGAAGGAGGCAATGGCAAGCCACTTCTGAAAAACCTTGCCAAGAAAATTGCAGGGACTTATCCAGACAGTCAGCAGGAGTCAACACAGACTAGAAGGCACCGAAATAAATAAGAGCCGAATGGCACAAAATATTGTCTTTCGTCATAAACATGTAACCGATACTGCGCCATCAATTCTCAGTGGCTTTGGTTTGTTACAGAGTTAGAATCATAGGGCAATTTCCCCAATGTGTTAAAGTTCTTTCTTGAACCTTCCTTGATCCAATATGCTATTGCTATGCTATATCTCCGGAATATTGGTTGTGTCGGAACCTTATTATGTTCCTTCTTTGGTAATGATAGATACAGTATTTCATCTTATTCAGTAGCAGAAGCTGAATATTAATCAAGGGAAAAGAACAGACTAGGAACAATTTATCATGAGGGTTTCTGTATTGCTGCAGATGATGAATGCACTTCTTGCACACATTTCGCTATTTAGCTGGAATTCTACCAACCCCATGTATATTCTGTGTTTTAAAGAGACCACACTAAAAATCTAATTGAATCCAAATCCCAACATCAAACCATTGCCACCATGGCACTTGATGGGCAATGGATTCCATTTTCATGGGCAAATTGACCCAGGTTAGTATTCGTTTCACTTCAATACATGTTTATCTTTACCTTCTCCCAAACTGATGATTACAGATTTGCTCCACTCTTCATCCTTTATCATTCCTTGCTTTGTAGCATTTGAAAGACTAGTTGTATCCAAACTTAGGCCCCATAGGTCAATCACAATATATTTTTATTAAATTAATTACATTAAAGGGTTTTTTTTTCCAGAGGTGCCATACACTAAATATTTTTTTTCCAGATAAAATGTTATTGGACCTGTCGAAAGGACATGTGTGAAAGAAGAAATGAAGACTTTGGAAGAAAATGATAAACAATTCAAACTTTTAATGTAATTTGTTATACGTTGTCTCTAGGGCTTGACTTTGGGTGCACTATGTATAACAGATTCAGTGTTGTTACCAATGCATAGAACGGTGTTTTTTTTTCTTTTTCTCTGGTATATATAATTTAATAAATTTAATAAAATGAAGACAGTTGTTCCTTGAGTAATAAAATAAAAGAAGCATGCAAAGCTGTAAATCTGTAACACGTTGCATGTCTGTGTTTCTGCTTTTTTCGGAGACTGCATCCGTGTGCATCTTCCAGTTTTTGGAAGTCACCATGCATGGACAGAGTCCTGCTACACAATTTCTTCCCAACATTCCATTAGGTTGAAAAGAAAGGAAAAAAACCTTCAAAGGGAAAGAAAAAATCCATGACTTAATCTTTCTATATTCTGATCAAACTGAATTACAAAATTCTGGCACCTCTGAATTAGAAAAACCTCTCCTTTTTATAAAAGGGTTAATAATAATAATAATGATAAAGTTGGAAGGGATCTTGAAGGTCATCTAGTCCAACCCCCTGCTCAGGCAGGAAACCCTATACCATTTCGGACAAATGGCTGTCCAGTTTCTTCTTAAAAACTTCCAGTGTTGGTGCATTCACCGCTTCTGGAGGCAGGTTGTTCCACTGGTTAATTGTTCTAACTGTCAGGAAGTTTCTCCTTAGTTCTAGGTTGCTTCTCTCTTTGGTTAGCTTCTGCCCGTTGCTCCTTGTCCTACCTTCAGGCCCTTTGGAAAATAGCTTGACATATGTAGGAATGATAAAGCATTCCTATGAGAGCCAGCTGGGTGACCTTGGGCCAGTCACTCTGTCTCAGCCCAAATTACCTCACATGGTTGTTGTAAGAAAAATAAGGAAGAGGAGGGTGCCTTGAATATGTTAGTCACTTTAAGTTATTTGTAAAAATAATAAAGGCAGGATAGAAATAAACAAGCAACAAAATATATAGATAGGAAATGAAGCAGTTAGTAACCCTGAGCTTTGCAGGGGTAGGCAACCTTGGGTCTTTTATGACTCGTGGACTTCAACTCCCAGAATTCCTGAGCCAGCATGGCTCAGCTTGGAAACCTCTCCCTTTCCCCTCAGCATGGCTGGCTCAGGAATTCTGGGAGTTGAAGTCCACGAGTCATAAAAGAGCCAAGGTTGACTACTCCTAATCAAGATTATATATGGTTACAAATTATTCATTTTATTATTTTGCTTTTCCATATTGAAATGGAGCTGAGCCACAAGTAAAAGGACTTAGCTTCAAGATTGGAGAGACAAATTTCATAATATTTTAGTGGTGTTAATGGTGCTGTGATTTACGCCAGCGTACAGTGTAAAATTGCAAATGCTCAAATATTTTTGGTAACTTTTCCTTCCCTCCCCATTTTGAAGCATGAAATGACAATCTGGGCAGGGAGAAGTGGAGACTTAAAATGTCAATTATTTGTCCCTTTATCAATTCTAAATAAATCCAGATTAATTCTAGGTAGGATGTTGGATTATCTATAAGAAATATGGGATGGTACCACGAATTTATTTTTTTTTAAGAAATTCTCATGCCTTTGACTTGTAAAACTACAGTTAATCAATTAAACATACGGTGAAGTTGCTTCCAAGGGTAAATTTTGAGTGTCGTGAAAGGACAAGAAGTGTCAAGTTTATTTTGGAATGTATGTTAAAATCCAGTTTCTTTTACTGATTATCAGTATCTCCTACCAAATAGTGTACAGAGCTCCACCCTCTGGTTTTCTATTATCCAAAGAATGTACTGCAAGGCAATCTGATTATATTATCCATCTATAAATGAATGTTAGAAAGAAAAAGTTTTCTACAATGAAAAAAAAATTGATTTACACTGCAATGATTAAAATAGTTTCTTGGGTCAATTCATTATGCAGTCGTTAACCGTAAAACCCTGTTGTGTTAGGATCCTGATGTGTAAAGGAATGTTTCTTTCTATCCTATTGAAATCTTTTTCCTTGCTTCTGCTCTAAATAACTGAGGTGGGAGATACTTGGATTGCTCTTAAGCAATAACTCTTCAGTTACAGAACATTCTCCCCATAAAGATTCTCTTGGGACCTTCATTAACCTTTTGGCATCAGGCAAGTACCTTCTTTCGTTCTTTTAGGATTTTAACTGTCCATTGTAGTTTTTGCTACAACATTTAGTTTTTGAGTTTTTCTTCTGTGTTTTTAAAAAGAGCTTGGCCCCTGTTGCTTTATGCTGATTGTTGTTTTCAATTAGTTGAACAAAATAGACCTGCATGAATGAACTCTTATTTAATATGGCTGCTGCAGAAAAATGGATACTTCATTTTTTTCCCTTAGAATCTCTGCTAATAAAATCTATACTGCAATTGTACTGACTGATGTTCTATAGTTCTAAACCTCTACTTCATTTTATTACACTGTATATTAGAAAGAGAGAGAGAGAAAATGCAGAGAACAAGGTCTTCTGTTTCTAGATTTGAGAGAACTGAAAAACTCTGTCTTGTCTAATGAATATGAGATAGTTTTCATAGTATCTCTTGTGATTTACCGATCATGTTGTTGTAATGGTCTGCAGATGGATTAAAGTGGAAAAGTACTTTGAAGTAGGTGAGGGTATGCTTGCTGCATCTGTTGGCATTTCCATGAAGAAACTTATGTGTTTTCTTGGGTTCACATGATTGCAGTGCAGTTCAAGGAAAATATGTATTTCAATTAAGGAAGTTCCAGCAGCTGTCATCTTCAAGATCACTTCTTATTGTAAACTATGGTTTTTATGAATTCCATCATACCCTGTTAGCAGGCCCATCCACACATTCGCTGACTGACTTAAACAACTATGAGTGGGATGCGAAGTTATTGTTGCTGACATTGAATCAATTGCAGTTATAAATCCCCCCTTTCTCTAGTGAGGTAGTCCAGTTCCAGTAAAAAGGACTCTAAAACAAAGACTCTCCCAATTTATTAAATTTTAATTTCTAATAAGATAGAAGGAGGAAATTCTATTATATCTATCTATCCATCCATCCATCCATCCATCCATCCATCCATCCATCTATCATCCATCCATCCATCCATCCATCCATCCATCCATCCATCCATCCATCCATCCATCCATCCATCCATCTATCTATCTATCTATCTATCTATCTATCTATCTATCTATCTATCTATCTATCTATCTATCTATCTATCTATCTATCTATCTCTATCATTAGTTGGAGTAATTTGCTAAATTTTCATTAGATTTAAATGTAAATGAAGTTAAATGAAAACACAACTGCTTGTTGTAAATATGGCCAGTATAATATTCATAGTCTAAATCTTCTAGTCTGCTTCTGAAAAATCCGGGGAAGTTGGCAGAGCAGCTTGAGAGGCTCTAGAAGCTGCAAGGGGAAGACAGGATTAAAAGAGTCTTTTAGATTAATGAAAATAATCTTGCATAATATTAGATGTTGCCTAAAAAGTCTCACTGTGGGAGATGCTCTTAGCATGCTTTATTATAATTTTATCTTGTTAGTTTGGGTTATGATTGCTTAAGGAACTGACTGCGTCTGATTCTGCCTTTCTAATTATCAATTTTCTTTCAGTGAGTCATACTGGTTAGCTTGCTTTTCTCTGGACTGATCAAACCTTCCATAATATTGACCCGATCAGAGCTTTTTGTGTTAAGAAGAAAAGTTCTAGATTGTGCCCTACTCTGTTTCACTGACTTTGGGCCTCTTGCCAATTAGAAAGCCTTCAGCAGCATAAACACTGCCCAACCCAACTCAGGCTTGCCAGGCCATATTGTTTTTGATTAAAACCACATATCTTCAACAGCAAGAGTTGTTTCCAGTCAATGCCTCCATTCTACTTGTTCTCCTATCTCCTGTGGCAATTTAAGACTCTGCCTTCTAAAGCCAACCCTTTTACAATACTTCCTTTTCTTCCGAATGGGAATGCTTGCTATGAGAAATTAAATGAAACTGTACTCCCAGTTTCTCCTTATCAAACAGCTAGCACAAAGGTTTCTGCAACAGGTAGGTGAACAGCCAATAGGAAGCTATGGCTGAAAACAAGCTATTGTAGATCCTCTCCCTTTGGAAAAAGTGCTGGGGAAGAATCTACTTCCCCAGGTCTTTCACGGTTGTTATTAGTATTTATGTTATAGAAAGCAATTTCTGGGTCAGTTCCATATTTGTGCTATGCAGTTTCCTTTTCCAGATAAGATTGGCCAGAAGAATGGCTGATGGATGGCTCTGAGATGGTGGCCAAGTACTTTGTGGATTAAATCATTAGCATTCCCTCAAAGTTGGAAGTTTGCTGGGCAAAGTCCAAAGAGGGGTTGAACATTATGATTTGTGACATTACAGCTGGCAAGAAGTTGAATCTGTTGATCCTGAAAAACTAGCAAAACCCTTAGTTATGATGAGCTCTCCACTTGTAAGTTGGACTTCTGCCCTTCCTCATTTCTATCTGCAGCTTGAGTCTAGGACTGAGCCTTTGTGAGGGTTTTGTTGTGGAAGGGGAAAATGTCAATGTCCTGGAAAACCCATCTTCAACGGGCTGTCTTCAGACCCACTTTTATTAAAATAATTATCAAATAGTTTCTAACCTTTGATTTTCAGAGAAAGTTGTTGCGAAAGTAGTGGAATGATAGCTACAGTGCTTTTTTTGAAGAAAAAAAAAGGTGCTGGAACTCACACACGTCATATAACCCGCCTTGCCTACCCTACAAGGTTCCATCCCAAAAAGGTGCCGGAACTGGGAAAAGCACGTTATCTGGGCCCTTTTCATCCATGGATCAGGCCCAGGCAGTCAGGAAAAAGCAGTTTCTCATTGATGATCCACAGTATCAAACGGATAGAGGAAGCATGACCCTCGTTAGCCATGCTGGACCTGTCAGTTAACCATCAATACCACTGAGAATAGCATCCTGGACCATCTATGAGGAGTGTGAGTTAGAGGCATCAATTTAAGGTGGTTTCATTGTTTCCTGAGCAGATCTTTTTAGTTGTTTTATGTGGGGTTGAGCCCTAGGTCACTCCAGCATTGGCTGTCACAATGTTAAACTCCACATAGCTGGCTAGTCAAAGAAGCAAGAACTTCGGGGATTTCAGAAAGGCATCTTTAATGCTCAGCTGGGATAAAATACAATATTGGAAACCATAAAAGTAAATTCCCAGTCATATTTTTAGTGAGTTAATTAAGGTACTATGTCATTCAAATGCTTTCTTTTCACAGCTCTTACTTCTGGACTGTATTGCTTCTCCATACCTAATCTGCATTCCTCTGCACATTCCCACAGGTTCTCACACACCCTCATGCTCAGCTTTCTCCCACATTTTCTTTAACAACCATATGAAACCACTTACATGTTATTTGACAGTTGGGCCCATTATCCTCACTATGCTGATGATGCTCAGCTCTGCATCTTTACCCTAGGCCATTTGGAAATTCTAATAGAAGTTAGACAAGGTGTCTGGAAGCTGTAAGATGGGGAGAAATAGGTTGGTACTTAACCATAGCAAGATGGAGTAGCTATTGATTCAGAGGCTGACTGAGCATGAGATAATATCAATCTTAGCTTTTTGATGGACTTGCGCTCCCCAATAAAGAACAGGTATATAATTAGGGGATTTTCCTGGACTCTCAGCTCCTGTTAGCCAATTTGGTCTAATAGTTAAAGCATCAGACTAGAAACCTGGAGATTGTGAGTTCTAGTCCCACTTTAGCCATGAAAACCAGCTGGGTCAGTCACTATCTCTCAGCCCAATTCACCTCACAGGGTTGTTTTTTGTGGAGGAAAATGAAAGGAGGAAGGTGTGTTGGACCTATTGACCACCTTGCGTTGTTTATAAAAAAATAATCAAGGTTGGATATAAAAAAATAAACAATAAATAAATACTAGAAAAGCAGTTGTATGTCAGGAGGGTATTTGCCTAGGTTTATGGTCATTTCTGGAACAGAATGTGCTGGGAATAGTCATTTAAATCCTTGCCAGTGGTTGGTTAGATGACTGCAATGCACTCTACAAGGGACTCTCCTTGAAGATCACCTAGAAACTGCAGAAACTGTAGAAATAGGAGCTATAAGGTACAGACATAAAGCACCCGTGTTATGGAAACTGCATTGGCTGCCAGTTCCAAGTGCAATTAAAGCTGCCTGTTGCTACTTACATGCCTTCTGGTCTAGTGAGGACGGCTAATGCCAAATTGAATCTGCCCACTGAATACATGATGGCAGAGAGTACTTGCTAAGAATCCCCATTTCATGTAAAATAATAATAATAATAATAATAATAATAATAATAATAATAATAATAATAATAATAATAATAATAATAATAATAATAATAATAATAGTAAAGTTGGAAGGGACCTTGAAGGTCATCGAGTCCAACCCCCTGCTCAGGCAGGAAACCCTATACCATTTCAGACAAATGGCTGACCAGTCTCTTCTTAAAAACTTCCAGTGTTGGAGCATTCACCACTTCTGTAGGCAGGTTGTTCCACTGGTTAATTGTTCTCACTGTCAGGAAGTTTCTCCTTAGTTCTAGATTGCTTCTCTCCTTGATTAGTTTCCACTCGTTGCTTCTTGTCCTGCCTCCAGGCGCTTTGGAAAATAGCTTGACTCCCTCTTCTTTATGGCAGCCCCTGAGATATTGGAACACTGCTATCATGTCCCCCCTCATCCTTCTCTTCATTAAACTAGACATACCCAATTCCAGCAGCCGTTCCTTATATGCTTTAGCCTCCAGTCCCCTAATCATCTTTGTTGCTCTTCT
>NW_015389091.1:63745-68225 GCF_001527695.2 Protobothrops mucrosquamatus | reverse complement strand
ACCGCCCTGAGTCCCGTAAGGCAGATAGGGCGGTATACAAATCTAAATAAACATAAACATAAACTTTCTTGTTCCTTCTACATCTAGAGTTTGATGGTGTGTTTTAATGCAAAAAATGCTCTTTTTATCTATCATCTTATTGATTTGGTTCTTCCTAGATAGTCTCACAAGTTCAACACCAGCATCCAGTATTTCTCCTGCCTGTAAATTTTGTCCGACCAAGACAACAAGATAGTTATGTAACTTACTGCTTTTCCTGTACCACTTGTTTTTCTTCTGGTATTTTTCATTTTTTTTTAATTTTTAATATTTTGTAAGGCAAAAAGAAACAAGAATACAATATAATAGTCCAGAACAATATATCTCAACATTCAGTCATAATTTCCACATAACGTTAAATTTATTAAAAGCAGAGTTATTCTTAGCATAACTTATATAATCTTTCCCGATCTGATAAAAAAAAATGTGATCCTCTCTTCGAGAAGTCAGTATTTGAGTTTTGTCATTTTTTTTCCCGTTAAAGCAATTGGCCTAACCTTCCTATATTAGTCTTAAAATCTGTTATCTGTAAATGAGCCTTTATTATGTTCGTTTTTGGCACAGGTGCAACTGCCCTGATGCCTGGAGCAAAGCACCCTGTGCTCTGAGCAACTATTGTATGGCAGCTCAGTTGGAGCCTTATCAGAGAAGCAGGCTTGCGAACAAAGCTGTAAATATTGCCATCCAAGTGGGCGTGGCATTCGAAATCCAAAGCGTTCCTGTCAGAATATCACCATAGCATACCAGCCTTCTGGCCTGAATTGGCATAAAACATCAGAACGAATGTGACAAGGGGGCTTTATGAGATAGGACTGGTGTGCTTGTTGGGATCCTGAAACAATTCCACCTTGGCAAATATTCCAAAGTGTTGGGGTTTTTTTAAAAAAAAAAAATTAAATGACAAAAATAAGACAGGCTGTCAGACAGGCTTTTGCTAATTACTCTTTTTAATAATAATAATAATAATAATAATAATAATAATAATAATAATAATAATAATAATATAATGATGATAAAGTTGGAAGGGACCTTGGAGGTCATCTAGTCCAACCCCCTGTTCAGGCAGGAAACCCTACACCATTTCGGACAGATGGTTGTCCAGTTTCTTCTTTAAAACTTCCAGTGTTGGCGCATTCACCGCTTCTGGAGGCAGGTTGTTCCACTGGTTAATTGTTCTAACTGTCATTCAGTTTATATGAGATTAAACATTGTCCCATGTCAGTACATTGTGTTTTCTCTGTACTTTTGCTATGTGTGAAAAAAAACAAACACTTAGGATAAGGATTTTTAAGGGCAGAAGAGAAGAAATGGTTGTGTTTGTTCATCTCTTGTCTATCTGTGCAGGCTTTATATGTCTACAGATGTTGTAGATAAGCATACAAGCAGGAAGAACACCACAGAGTTCCATTTAAAATTATTGCCATCTTTAAAAACTGTGGGAAGATGAAGGGCACAAGGCGATTTTGGCCTCTAATGTTAATAACAACAACTCCAAGCGACGTTGGTGTTTTTACTTTCATAGTTAATAGAGATTAAAGGATTTATAGTTCAACAACATGGGGAGTGGCACAGATTTCCCAGGCCTTTCTTGGATATTTTTTTCTCCCTAGGTCAAAAATATTTTAATTCCCTTTCTGAGAATGCGGCAGTCACATTGTTAATTTGAAATGATGAAAAATGAGCAAAAGCAGTGGGGCATTATAAAAATATATAGGAAATTGCTTTATGTCAGATATAGTCTCTTTGATGAGGGCCAATATTTCCACTGCAATGATTGGATGCTCTCCAGGCGGAAAGATCTTTCTTATCATCTGATAGGTGGTTAGAGGATAAATATATAAATTTTGCAACAAATACAACTTAAACTATTATTGTATCCTCTGTGAAATGCCTAGCAGAGCTTTCTTGGTTAATGGGCTAGATGGAAACAGACTCAACTTACCACAAATGTCTACGGCAGAAGATTTACAAAGCACTTTAAAGATAAAATGGTTCACATCTACTCCAAGTAGATGCCATAAGAATTAAAAATGCTATTGTCTTTGTGAGAAACAGCATCTGGAAAGAGTTTGGGGGATAAGTTGCTTTTTTTGTGGACTTCTACAAGTTCTGCTTTTTATCTTCTCCTCTGGAATATCTACGTGGAATCATTGATTATCTATTTCTTTTTTTTTAATATTTTTTTATTTTTTAAACCAACAAAACAAAACATAACACACATACACACACAGTATATACTCCTCCCTTTTTTTAACAGCGATTTTGTAACAGTAATCTTCTATTATTTACATTTTCCCCCCTTATTCTTCTTTAGAATATTTGTCCTTGTTGCCCCGTTGTTTCTTATTTGCATTTTTCTTCCTTCATACATTATTATACACACATTTTCTACTTTTGACCTTTCCACATTTATTCTTTATTATTTCTAGTCTCCAACCAGTCATACCACTTGTTCCATATTAGATAGTATTCTGTGTCTTCCTTTTCTTTTATCTCTTTTGTTAATTTGTCCATCTCAGCACAGTCCAGGATTTTTCTTATCACTTCTTCCTCTGATGGTATATTCTCATTTTTCCAGAACTGTGCGTATGCTATTCTTGCTGCCGTTGTTGTATGTAGAATTAAGTACCGTATTTCTTTACTATGTTTTCTGTTTAAAATACCCAGCAAAAAGATCTCTGGTTTCCAGTTTACGGGTTGATCTATTATTTCTTCGATCCATCTTCTTATTTTAGTCCAGTATTTTTTCATAACTGGGCATGTCCACCATAAATGATAATATGTTCCATGTACATTTTTACATTTCGAACATGTCGGTGAATTATTCTGGAACATCTTGGCAAGCTTTGCTGGTGGAAGATGCCATCTGTAAAACGTCTTCAACTGGTTTTCCTTGAATGCCGCTGACATAGTCAATTTTATGTTTATTTTCCATATTTTTTCCCATTTCTCCAATTCTATATTATATCCGAAATTTTTTGCCCATCTAATCATTGTGTCTTTGACAACCTCGTCTTCCATTTTATATCTCAATAGGTATTTGTATAAATTGCTAATTAATTTTATTTCTGTTCCATGTATAATTTTATCCAGTTCTTGCGGCTCTTTTTGTATTTCATATAATTTTTTGTCCTCTGAATTTGTGTAAATGTCCACCAATCAATCTCTCAGCCTATCTCTTGTTCCAATTCTTGTTTTGTTTTCAGATTTCCCTATTCATTTACTAATTTCTTGTTTCTAATTATCTTATTTATATCCAGTAGGTTTGGGTGTTTTAGAGCTTCTATTGGGGATAACCACATTGGAATTCTTATATAATGTTTTTGTTTTATTTTTTTCCCAAGTCTGTAGCAATGCATTCCTAACTATGTGTCTTTGAAAGTATCTGTGTATTTTATATTTTTTGTCCCATAGGAAAGCATGCCACCCTGCTTGCAGGTCATGTCCTTCTATTGGTAAAACTCTAGTATTTTTCAAATCCATCCAATCTTTTAGTCAAGTTAAGCTCGATGCTTGGTAGTATATTTCCCACTCTGGTAACGCCAATCCCCCTTTATCTTTCATATCTTGCAAGAGTTTTAATTTAATCCTGAGTTTTTTCCTTTGCCATATAAATTTGGTGACCAATTTATTTAATTCTTGAAAGAATGTTTTCCCTAATTTTATTGGAATAACTTGGAACAGAAATAATATTTTTGGCAATATATTTATTTTGACCGTAGCGGTCCTCCCTAAAAATGAAATTTGCAGATTTTCCCAATTTTCTAAATCTTTTTTTATCTGGTGTAATATTTTATCATAATCTATTTCTACATCTCACTGAATCAGGGGAAGCTGGATAAATGTTTAACTATTGACTGGAGACAGTGATGGGCTACATAATCTAAAAAGAAGGAAGGAAAACAAACCAGGTAGCCTTCTTTAAAGTTGGGTAGGCAGCATAGTCTTTAATTATTCCATTTTTTATTTATATTTGAAGAACTCCACTTCCTGTTTTCCTATGTTACTCAGGATTCCTGCTCTGTCTAAAAGTAAGCCAGAGCTGTTCTAAATATTCTGGTATATCAGAGTCTAAATTGGCCCCAGAGACAAACCCCTGACCCTCCCAATGTTGTTGAAATTTGGTTCCTAGCAACCCCATTGTCATAGGCAGGACTTTTTTTCTCATAGAACGCCCAGAACAGAGTTCCGGAACCTTTTTGGGATGGAACCTTGTAGGGTAGGCAAGGCGGGTTGTATGACATGTGTAAGTTCCGGCACCTTTTTTTTTTTTTTTTTTTTTTTTACAAAAAAAGCACTGGTCATAGGCAATAGGGAAGAATGGGGCTAGTTCTAGCATGGCAATATCTGGAGGACAACAGATGTCCTAATCCTGGCCTCAGTCAGCCTTGTACTTAATAACTCAGACTGCTACCATGGGTGACAAAGAATAGCATGCAAA
>NW_015389091.1:25542-63555 GCF_001527695.2 Protobothrops mucrosquamatus | reverse complement strand
ATGTCCTAATCCTGGCCTCAGTCAGCCTTGTACTTAATAACTCAGACTGCTACCATGGGTGACAAAGAATAGCATGCAAAGAGTTAGGCAAATCTTTATTTTGTTGAAAAAAGCTGAAACAAACCAGCTCAATTTTTCATAAATTAACAGAATTAACAGAGTCCACAGAATAGGGGGGACTGCAGTTCCATATATTTCAACCTTTTCTCAAAACCATAATGGAAACACAGTCTGGGACACATACAATACAGCTATTTCATACTGTTCTGTAAGACAAAGCTATACAAAATGGCTGCCATTCATGGAGTCTACCCAAGTTTTGTGACAACAGAAGAACTACTCTTGCATAACTTTCAAAATGGAAGAAGGTTTCTGGTTTTCTCTGGAGGTTCTAGTCTCCATTTCTTTTCTTAAGCAATGTTAAGGGGTTGCAATGTTTTATCCTAACATTTATAATTTTTTACAGAGAGATCACGCAGCAGATGACAAGTTCATGTAAGATTCATGCTGAAGGAAAAAAAAGGCTAACATTAATACAGGAGAATATTTGTAGCTCAGGGCTGACATGAGGGATCCTGGGTGGTCTCTGAGCTTGCTTGTTTTCTTGCAGACATTTCATTATCCAAACTAGGTAACATCATCACTGGTGTTACCTCATTTGGGTAATGAAACGTCTGCAAGAAAACAAGCAAGCTCAGAGAGTATCAAGGATTCCTCAAGGCTAACATTAAATATTACATAACAGCTTCAAAACAATGTTCATATTTATGATATCAAATGTGACAGCAGATTCTATTCACCCACACCCACCCACACACACACACACAACCGTGTAATGAGTATTGTATCCAGAAATGCATATTATACTACAAGCCTCTGACAGATTGCATCAGAGTGTAGCCCAGGCAATGTTTCTGTTTTTTTAGCATTAAATATACAGTTGACACAGGTTCCATTATTATCAGTGATGTTTGAACTGCTACGGTGAAGTTAATGACCTATTTTATCTGCAATTTAGATTCTAGTTTCTCTCTCTTGCCTTATAACATGATGGAGTTCCTTTGCTGCAGAGAAAAATGCCAAAGGAGAAATCAAAAGAGTATTATTTTTTTTCAACATTTTTTCTAAAACTCTACAGAAATGGATATATCTGTGAAATTATTGTACATATGAAAATTAGCCACATGACCCCCACAATACAAGTACAGGTTGGTTCCTTATATATGTTTTTGTGTGAAATGAAGGCCTGGATTCTGAGGGAGAATCAAGCATGGCTGTTCTGTTCAGCCTGAATCAGTCAATCAGCAATTTTAGGCCTGTGGTTTTAGCAAGCAAAGTCAGAATCGTAGCGACAGCCCTAGTTCAAGGGACATATCCAACATTCATGAAACACAGGAATGTTCATCATTATTAAAGGTTGTGGTTTCTAACAAAAATAGGAAAAGCTAGAAGATATGAAGAACTAGCTACCGATTGGTTTCAAGCAAAGAGCACGGCCTACAAAATTAGACTGATGAGAAAGTTCTTCTGGGTATATTCAGGTGTGGCCTTAAATATCAGGAAGTGTTCAGTCACCAGCTGGCACTTTAACTGCATCAGGCTGCTCCCAAGTGTCCCTGCTTGTGTCATGTCGTTCTGTGCAGCTGAGCACTCCTCTATCTCCCCACTTTCGGTCTTTTCACGCACAGTTGGCAGTGTTCCCATGGGCTGGGCGGATAAGCCTCCAGTTTAAGATCTGACTCACAAGGGCCAGGAGTAGTGGATTCTGTTGCTATGGCTGGGACTCTCTATTCATGACAGTCTGATTGCCTCATCATCTTGTTCCTCCTCAGGATGATTTTTCCAACCAGGTCATGTGAACCCAGCTCTCCCAATGTTGATGTATTGAATTTCCTAACGAGTATCTTGTTAGGAAAGGTCAGGCCATTCGCACATTCATCCTCATTCTCATTTCCCACTAACAGCAGCATGATGACATCCTGTGAAATGTTTTCAGAGGACAAGTCCTCATGACACAGCCTTCATCTCATCTCCAGGCCCCTGTGAAGGCAATTTACATTCCATTTTCCCTATTTCATCTTTAAAGCAGCATTCTTCTTCTCCCGAGAAGATTTTTTTTTCCTCAGATAAACATTCTATGAGATCCCATTTATATAAAAAAAATGATTAAAGTAGAAAAATACGTTTGCATTCTTTGTTTCAAGCTGAGCTCCTTAATAACAAAACATACAGTTAAGCCCTTAAAACAGATTTCTTCACAAAATCACAATCCCTTTTAAAGCTTTCTCAAATGCCCCCCAAAACCATGAATGTTCTATGCCCCACTTTAACAGGATGTACCCAAGATGTGGTTCAGGGTTAGGGTATAACTGGCTTCAGGGTCTTAATATTCATTGACTGTTAGAGAGCTTCTACAAGAATCAATCTTCCTCTGTTGCCCTAGATTGAAGTAATGGTTAGTACTGATCCCCTCATGTGAATTATCCTTAATTCAACCTTTATTTTCTTAACCTTTATTTTACATCACTTCACACTGTTGATCTTGCAAGTGTTTGGGTTTGATTAGAAAAACAAAGCTAACTGCTGAGCAAACTTTGCCCTTTCTTGCATTTCTGCAAAACCTGACATGTCAGCTTGGCATCACACAGAGAAATGATATTTATTATGGGAAGTTAAAATCAAGTTTCCGATTGTATCTATAATATTAGCCGCTTAGTTATGAACTCATCCCTTCCCCCAGTATGTTGTAGGATTTTCTAAGGGTCCTTAAGTATCCAGGTATCAATGTCCTATAGATTAGTGTGAATATAAAAATGGTAATGAATTAGGCGTTTACAATCTTCAGATCCATCCAGTGTGCCTAGATGGGATGACCTCACTATATGACGTTGAAAGTGTATTTCCAAGCTCAGACCCAGTGTATCTTGAACATTTATTTCTGAATTTATTCTAATCAGATATACGGGAGGGGGTTTCTCAAAATAGTTTGATCGTTGACAAGAACTACGTGATCGTATGAGCTTTCTTTAGAACCTGGGATTAGCAATATAAGCAGCTACAACATTTTGTGCAAATTATAAGTTAGGAACTTTCTGTTTAATTTATGTAGTTACACATTAATAGATCATGATAATTCATATCTTGCCTTTTCTCCAGGAGAACAAAGAGCATTCATGGGATTTTCCCCACCGAACTCCTGAAGTAGGTTAGACTTGAGGATGGGGAGGTAGCTTAAATTAACTCAGTGAATTTCTGTGGTTGAAAGTAGAGTTGGGCTTGGGCTGCCCAGGTCTAGTTTAACAGTGGAGAGAGAAAGATCTTTTGGAACTTGGCAATTCAAGGGGGAGTTATTGAAAACTACTCATTTATGCTTCCTTTGTATTGGAAAGGTAAACTTATCTTTCACTGCACTTATTTTTTCCACCTTTCAACATGACTATACAATAATCTCATACTATAGATCTCACTTGCTATTCCCCTTAGAAGATGAAACCATCAGGTTGAATTCCATATAGCGAGAGAACTGTAGTTCAAATTGCCTCGACATATGAATAATTTCCATTCATTGGGTTTAATGGCGTTTACATTTTTAAGTGGAGTTGTACCATTTTTCAACTAAAGCAAGAAAAAGTAGTTTAGTATTCTCTGTGTGTTTTGGATTACAAAGCTGTTCGTGACCGTGCTGGTTATGGCTATTGGTGAGACAGGTGGTGTAGAAATTTAACAAACAAATAAAATGATCTCAGAAAATATGCTTTATTAAAGAAAACGTGCTTAAATATCATTGATTATGAGGTCATAAGTATTTTCATAAGCCAAGGCTCACATATTGTACTAAATCCTAAGTTGCTTTGAATGTCATATGATGTGTAAACACAGCTAGTTTGGTTTGTAAACCATGGTTTTAGCAAGTTATCCCAACTATTTGTGATGGTGGATACATTTGGAATTTTGAGGACCTGCTCAAATATTGGCATTTTTTTTGTAAAAATGGGAGGAGAAGGGATTGCTCATTCACAAAAGGCTAGTGACAGATTGCTTGAAAGGAAGAAAATAGTGGAAGGGAAGATATTGATGGATTAATGTTGGTCCCCATTAATGCTATTACTTTCAATCCTATTTCTGCCTACTTAACATCTGATCAGATATGGCCACATCATATCTATCAGGAATATTAACTCACCTTTTGAAAAATGAATGGGGTAGCAACCAATCAAAGGAGGTAGTTGTTCTCTGTCTTTTATTCAGTTTGCAGTCTGGTATTCTCATTCCACCTGTGGTTACTTTGGGAGATGTATTTGTCCGTGGCTAACATGCTAGTTACTATTTTCCAGAAGTTCATAAGTAGAGCATGGAGAGAGCATCTCCTTTTATGAGCTTTTATGTAAGCAGAGGCTACCATGGAATGTGGACTTTCCATTTATTTATTATTAATAAATTACACATTGATATTATAATAATTGATTATTAATAATTTCCACCTATTAATCAATGGAATGGCTTGCCTTCATTAATCCGTGGAATGGCTTGACTTCAGAAGTTGTGGGTGCTCCATCACTGGAGGTTTTTAAGAAGGGACTGGACAGCCACTTGTCTGAAATGATGTAGGGCAGAGGCCCCCAGCCTTTTGGGCACCAGGGACCGGTTCCGTGGAGAGAGGTTTTTTCCGCAGATTGGAGGGGGCGTGGTTTTGTGTGCTGCCTGCATCTTACGGATGGGGCTTTGCTTGTTTGTGTGGACCAGTTGCTGGCATGCTGCGGCCTGGTACCGGTCCACAGACCGGGGGTTGGGGACCCCTGATGTAGGGTCTCCCTATAGGGGGTTGGATTAAAATATGTCCAAGGCCCCTCCCAATTTTGTTATTCTGATGGTAATTTCAGTGGAGGCAGAAGAGGACATGGAAAGAGCTCGGCTGTGCTGCATGTGAAGGGCTGGACTTGTTAGGAGGAGCACTCCTACTCTTTGGATGCTCCTTGAATTTCTGTCTGACTGCTTCCTGAACTGGTCAATCAGTATGGCAACCTGCAAGCCAGAAGCTAATGTACTATTATGGGGCCCCTTCCTAAAGCACACCAGAAAGGCACAGCCTTACTCTCAAATGCACTTCCGTTGCCAGTAATGAGAAAACAAAGGGACGATACCTGATCTGAGATTAGCCCCATGATCCTGCATTACAGTAGGTTGATGGGGCTAAAGAGCCCTATGAAACGATGATGAGATATGCAATTTCTGCCACTCCGTTTGAGGATAGGCTGCCTGTGACAGGGCAAGATGGGGGGGTACCTGAGAGTATTATTTGCTCAGACACGCAAAGCAATCAGATTAGATCTCACCTGGTGACAACAAGAGGCAGAAGGTGCCTCTTTGCCACCTGGAGAAATCCTTTCTACACAATTCCTTGCATAGTCATCAGCAGCAGTGCCTGTCTTCCTGCTGTGTTTACTGAAGTGGCTGTCAAACGCAGCAGTTTGTCTTAGTCAGACCGCTCCGGAAACGCAACCTACTTTTGGAAAGCGTTCTCCCTACAGCATTGTAATAGCTGTTAGGATTTGTCAAATCTCCATCCTCTTCACAGCAGCTTGGTGACGCAGCTGGAATTATAGGCTCAGCCTTCTCAGCAGAGGACTGCGGTCAGCCTGACTCCCAAAGTTGTGTGACTCAGGCTGTCCTTTTGCTTTCCTTCCCAGTTAGCTTGCTGGCTGCCTTGAGTCATGGCCCTGTGTCTTTGGTGGTTGTTTCTATTTCTATTAATACCACTTGAGCCCTTCAGTCAAATGGAGCTCTAATGCCTCGTGATAAGAGTCTAATGTAACTCCGTTTTCTCTACTTTGGATTTTTATCTATGTAAATAGGAACATCTCAACCTCTCTAAAGCACGTTGAGGCATGTTGGGTTGTTTGTTTGCATTTAAATTAGCTTATTTGCTCACAAACAGGACTGGTTCCAGGTTTTGCACACACACACACACAGAGACAGACAGACAGACACACACACACACAGATACATGCCTGCTAATCAGTAGCCTTCAGTGGATTTGTGGTATCTGTATCTATAAACCTGCAGGACAGGGTCTTCTGAGTACTGTCAATTACCTGAAGCAAGTAGCTGTTTTAATTGCTGACATGACCTCGATACTTTAGGGTGTTATGCGAAATTAAAATGGCACTGCTCAGAACATCACTGACACCCAGGTTCTCTTTCTCAGGGCTTCACTAAAGTGCTTCATCCCCCCCCCCATCTGTTCTTGCTTACAGTTGGAAGATGGTGTGTGCATTTCCTGGTAGGGATGTTTGTCTCTCCCACCTCTTCCCTACCTGGGAAAAAAAGAACAGGCTGTGCTTGGCAATGGTTTTGTCGCAAGGCTAGATCTATGGGTGGATGCTTCCCATTTTTCTTTCCATCTTTCTCAGCCTAGAGATCAGGTGCCTGAGCTGGGAAAGGTGCCATTTTCAGATCTACTGACACCCCTGGGGTGGTGAAGGGGTGCAAACCATTTTTCTACTCAAGCACATTAAACCCATATTAAAAAACAACCTGAATGACAGCTAACAGGTATTGGGAGTGAGGAAAGCAAGGGACGGTGACAGAAGTTCCTCTCTTTTTCTGCTGTTTCATGTAGCAGTGTCGCCTCCTCCTCACTACTGCTGATGGGTAGGGGGAATCCAAAGCTGGGAATAAGCTTAGAAATTTGGTAGGTCTCGAAGAGAGTCCAATTCAATGAACAGGATTCTCTTAATGCCCACAACCGAAAGGTCACGAAAGAAGGGAGGGGCTGCCAATATCAGACTAAGGAAGCCAATAGATGCCAAGCTGATCCCACCCCTTAGAGGTCACCTGACAACATCTGTGGCATGGCGATGGACAAAGTGTACCCAATAGTAACCCAGGGCAAAACTGCTTCTTTAACAGTAGGACTGCTAATGACAGGTTTAGGCTGGAAGCAAAATGAAGGCAATGTCATGGCAGGAAAAAGAGAGGTGGCTGGGGTATATGATGTACCTGTGAGGAAAGTCCCCCCCCCAAGTAGGCTGTGGAGGAGAATCAGAGCGAAATCAGCAGCTGTACACTGGGACCTTAGCTTGTGATGACAAGTTCTGCAGTTAGTCTTACTATAATAAAACAGTATTCCCCAGTTTTCCCTCAGGCATGATTCCTAATAAAGGGACCCGCGCAATTAGAGAGATGTGTGTCCATTCTTGTTGCATCAATCAAGTGAGCCTAAGTGTCTGCTCTGAGAGGGAGGGGGGGCAACTAAGTAACGTGTTGCAAACTCTGCCCCTTGCGTACTTGCATTGTGATTTCACGTGCAAGTTCAAAAGTTGCTTTGTGACATCACAATGCACGTGTTCATCATTTCAATGAAAACGTCGGCTTGCTGCAGGTGCCCCTGCAAGAGAGTCATTGTTTGCAATCTGTATGAGTAACTAACTCAAGTCAGCGCTGGGTCTTGGATGGCTAACCTTTTGCGACATTGAAAGCTAATGCATTTAGCCTTTTCTTGGGGTCTCAGATGGTTCTCAAACCAGAAATAAACCTCAAAACTAGGAAGTTAATCTAGCAATGTTAAGGAGCTCAGTTTGCCAACATATCGCCCTACAGCAACGGTTCTCAACTTATGGGTCGCGACCCCATTTGGGGTCGATCAACCATTTCACGGGGGTCACCAAGCAAGGCTGTCCGCCATTTTTTTCCTCCTTTTCCAGCGGGTGCCTTACCTCCCTTGAGCTGGGCCAGCTGGTGGTCAGCTTGTTCTGTCTCTGCCGCTTGCCAGCTATGCCTCGGCCGGCGCAGGGGGCGGAACCATGCATGCGCGGTGCTCCCGGGCAGGGAAAGTTCTCGACTTATGACCGGCTGGGTAGTCCTCGACTTACGACCGGTTTAGTCCTCGACTTACGACCGGTTGGGGGTCACGGCATTAAAAAGGTTGAGAACCACTGCCCTACAGAATAATCAGTGACCAGGTTGTTCATGGAAGTGGAAAAGACAGACAATCAGCTCAATATACCAGTAGGAAGACAGAATAAGCATAGATAGAAATAGGCCATCAGACTGATAATGTGGGTTGGCAATGGTTTAATTGATTCTCATGTATTATATTAATTAAAAGGGGATTACTAAACATGTTTCAGTCTGACTGCAGGATAATGATCAAATTCTGCAGATAAAATCATGCACATGTCTTTAAAATGGACCCTTTAAAATTTTGTGGTATTAAAAATTGCAGCAATTTTGCAGCATTTTAGTTAAATGTAGATACCATAAAAGCATGTCTAATTTTAGTCACTACTGTCAGCTCTTAGCCTTAGGCAGAACAATAAAAGATGAATCAAAGAAGGGTTTTATTCTGAAATGTGCCTTTTCTTTCTTTTACCCATCTATTCCTAGAAAGCCGGGGTTTTGGCACCTTATTTATCTGAAATAATTTGGATTTGTGTTGCTGTTCACAAGATTTCACGTATTTTCCTGATTCTAACAACAACCCTGTCATATAAGTCAGTCTGTAGCATTATTTTTCATATCTATCATTATTACAAAACAAACACACCCAGAAAAATTGCAGATGCATTTTTCAATACTGAGAAAAAAATCCCCAAATTTTGAGTTAAAAAAGACAGACATTGTGGAAATCAGCCTTGATTTGATCAACCTTTTAGCAAAAGAAAGACCCAATAAGCAAGTTTCAGTTCCACAAAATAAATAATTAAAAAAGATGGGTAAAATCTATTGGAGGATCTGCAATTAGAAGTTGTAAAAATAAAGACTACTTCAGCTTACCTGTCTCTAGAATGATTAATAAGAATGGGATATCTACTGGCTTAGTATGGGTAGAAGAGAACAAAACAGCATCCACTGCCAAGTTCATTTTGTTGCCCTAATTGCTTTAAAGGGTATATTTTTTGGCTCTATCGATTACCAGTCAATTCCAAAAAAAGATGCGTTTAATTGAAGGAGGTGCCAAGGGCAGCAGTCTCTGGACCTATGCATTCTTCAAATTGCCTTTTCTCTTTCTAATCCAAACAGCTGCCAATTGTGGTAGCTGCAGTCCTGCTTTCTGTAAGCCAGAAGAGAAATTACAGCTATAGCAAGAATTATAGTAGAAAGAAGCAAAAATGTCTCATACTGAATCAGACGCAGAGCTGGTCCATGACACTTTGCAACCTCGGGCAAGGAACATTTCATGCCAAAAAAACCAACCCCAAAATAAAAAAAAAACAACCCTTGACTAACTACGCAGATGAAATTTTCCACAACGTAGGCAAAGAAGAGCGTTCAGCATCACTAAAGCGGGAAGCTAACTAGGGCATGCATGATACATTTTGTATCTTACATCTTTCTACCCTGCTCCTTGTGATGGTACCTCAGGTTGATCGGAACGAGAACTTCAAAATAATACCACCCTGGTATTATTTTACAGAAATTAGCAGTAAAGCTCCAAAAGATTACACAAAGAATTTATTGGGGAATTTCTTCGTGCAAGGCACATGAAATGAAGAAACAAAGCATTTTTGGAATTCTGTAATGAATTATCTGGTTCCAGGAATCGCTGGGGGGAGGAAACAGTTCTGAGAAACAAATAACCTATGGCAGCAGCCATTTTTAACCAAGGAAAGTGTATGTGTTCTGCAATTCTGTCTTCTGCACTTTGCAACATCTGAAGCAGCAGAGGGCAAAATTGCTTTATGGAGCAAAAATTGTTACCTGGCTCATAACGGTAGAAGACACAACCAGCATCCATCTTGTGCCAATTGCTCTAACCACAATCCCAGGATGCAGCAATAGTTAGTGCTGAAAGAAGTAAAGGAGGCCCTTAAAAACATGGCTTTGTCAGCTAGCTTGAGGATAGCAGGACAGAGTGGAGCCTGTTGGGTGGTTATATAACAGTTAAAGGAACGCACTCGCTATTTCAGCCAAATCTAGAATACAAATGGTTAATCATTTTAAAAGCTAATGAAATAAAATAAAGTACACAAACTTAAAAAATAAAAAAATACAGATATAAAAACAAAAACTAAAAAAATCCTACAAAAGGGATAAAAATTAATATATGGCTAGCTATTATCATAATATAAAGAACTCGGTTAACTAATCAAATACTCATTAAGGCTGGTTTGAGGCACAAGTCATCAACTGACCGATTTTGATTGCTGCTGTGCAAAGGATGGCAAGGATGCTCCCTCGACTTGTTTTTCTGCCATTTTGCCATTTTCTGCCATTTTGCTTTTTCACTTTTTTCCCCCTTGATTTTATTTTAATTTAAATTGATTGCTTTTAATGGTTTCTATACACTCTTGCTTATTTTTATGTATTCTGCCCAGAGCCACTAAGTAACTTGGGCGTCTACACAAATATGAGTAACTAAATAAAATAAGTCAAGATATCAATACATCAATAAACCCTCCTGCATGGGAAGCAGAAGGCTTCAATTGCTAAATAGCAATTGAATGGAATGGATTTTGCTCTATCTTTCCACAAATTTGCTGATCATGTGACTGAAACTAATTACTGCCTTCCCCCCAGCATCATCCTTATCCATGCTAAGTTGACTGAGAGCAGAAGGAATGAGAAATAAGGTTCTGTGTCTATATTAATAAAGGATCGATCTTTCCCTGCCAGTTTGTGATTTAATGGTTGGCTACACAAAGCAGGGTTTGTATGGAGTACAGCATCAGCTGGAGATGGAAGTTTCAACATCCTCTACTTATTGCCTGACCCAAGAATGTATAATGCCAAATGCTATTATATCCCGCAGGGCATCCTTTGAGCAACTTCTTCATAATAAGATTCCTGAATAGAGTGCACCATAACCTAGAATTAAAACCCATGGAAGCAAATAAGCCCTATTCTCAGGAAATGAGCGAGTAGACATCACACTTAGCTGCGGTCTATTGAAAAGTCTTGGAGCTAATATAATTTCCTCTTTAGACCCCAGATGCCAAGTGCTAGAAATTGGCAAGGCTAAATGTTTGATAGGATAAATCTGCAACATTGTAGGAGCTTTCCATTGACCTCCAATGAATGGTTTGGGGTGAACGCTTTGCTGATTTTGCCATTGAAATCGGTGAATGGACCTGCTCCAGGAATAGTGATGTAGCTTAATTGAATCTTTTGTATACTTTGATGAATTGCTCCTAGGAATCTGGAAATGTTCTTTATTGTTACTATTGGATGGTTATGTTTACAACCAGGTGAGCCTTTGTGTACTTTTTCAAGACTGGCATAGTAGCCAACACAATGGCAAGACCTAGGATCCAAGAATCATTCCAGTGAAATTACTGTTTTGTTCTTTCTCCCAAGGCTGATTAACAAAAGCATGTAGGTTAGTTCATCTGGGACTTAAATTTAAATAACCTTATCTAGAAATAACTCCTCATTTTCTGCCTTCATTTTGGACCATACTGACAGTGGCTCCCCTTTTGTGAGCGCTATTGTTTCAGAATTCATAGAATGGAGCCTCCAATTTCAAGAAAGCCAAAAACAAAGAAACCAGAACAGATTTTGAGGATTCTTGGGAAGAGCTGACAGATGAAATTTTCTTATCTTTCATATAGTGTTGCTGTATCCATGCTGTTAAAGATTCTTCTGGCTATTTATTCAACTTTTGGGGCTAGTTGTATTTCTAATGTCTTCTTACATTTCGAGTGATTTTGTTTGTTCAAAAGCTGCTTTGCCCAATCTCATAGGAGAGTTATTGTCATAATCTCATACCGTACTTTTTGCGATCAACCTCCCCAGACCACCGGAGTCTCGGAGTCCTAGTGGACAATCACTTAAATATGAGCCAGCAGTGTGCTGCAGCTGCCAAAAAAGCCAACTCAGTGCTGGGCTGCATTAACAGAGGGATAGAATCAAGATCACGTGAAGTGTTAATACCACTTTACAATGCCTTGGTAAGGCCACACTTGGAATACTGCATCCAGTTTTGGTCACCACAATGTAAAAAAGATGCTGAGACTCTAGAAAGAGTACAGAGAAGAGCANCAAAGATGATTAGGGGACTGGAGGCTAAAACATATGAGGAACGGTTGCTGGAATTGGGTATGTCTAGTTTAACGAAGAGAAGGACGAGGGGGGACATGATAGTAGTGTTCCAATATCTCAGGGGTTGCCACAAAGAAGAGGGAGTCAAGCTATTCTCCAAAGCGCCTGAGGGCAGGACAAGAAGCAACGGATGGAAACTAATCAAGGAGAGAAGCAACCTAGAACTAAGGAGAAACTTCCTGACAGTTAGAACAATTAATCAGTGGAACAACCTGCCTCCAGAAGCAGTGAATGCTCCAACACTGGAAGTTTTTAAGAAGAGACTGGACAACCACCTGTCCGAAATGATGTAGGGTTTCCTGCCTGAGCAGGGGGTTGAACTCGATGACCTCCAAGGTCCCTTCCAACTTTATTATTATTATTATTATAAGATTATTTGAGTTTGCACCCAAAGGTAAATATAATATAGATAAGATAAGATAGATAAGATAATCTTTATTGTCATTTTTATATTGTGGGCACAATGGCACACATCAAAAATGAAACTTAGTTGCCCACTCTCAAAGTGAAACACATACATGACACACACCTAAACATACTATGAACAACATATGTATAGACCCACATCCCTACATATACGTAGCAAATAAATATTAAATACTGTCCATCTTGAATATATAATGGAAGGAGGAAGCTTGAGAGTTCGCAAGGTTAATGCTGTATGGAATGAAACTCTGGCTGAATCTGGATGTTCTGCTTCGGATACCACGAAGCCTCCTCCCAGAAGGTAACAAGGAAAACAGGCCGTGAAGAGGATGTGGTGTCCCAGATAATCTTATGGACCCTGCTCAAGCAGCGCTTCTGTACTATGTCCTGGATGGGAGGGAGGGAACTGCCAATGATCTTTTCGGCCATTCTCACCACTCTCTGCACTGCCTTCCTGTCTGAAGCAGTGATGCCTCCAAACCAGACTGTGATGCTGTATGACAGGATGCTCTCGATTGTCCCCCTGTAGAAAGTGGTCAGGACAGGGGAAGGAAGATGTGCTTTTCTCTTGCGGCGCAGAAAATGCAGGCGCTGCTGTGCCCGCTTCACCAGTTTCTCACTGTTGAGCGACCAAGTCAGCCTACTCATTAGCTGCACACCCAGGAATTTGATGCTGGTAACCATCTCCACAGGTGAATCATTTATGCACAGAGAAATGTGGCTGTGCCTGCCTTTTCTGAAATCAACAATGATCTCTTTGGTTTTTCCGGTATTTAAAACTAGGCTGTTTTCCTTACACCAGTTCACCAACCCTTCAACCTCCTTGCAATTCACATCAAAGTATTATTTATGTGATAATGGTTTCAGTTCTTAAACTAACAACTTAGGATCTCCATTGCATTGTTACTTTGTGTGTGTAGGTGTGTGTGTTTACATATTGATAAAAGGAAATAAATAGACAAAGCAAATTTAACAAAAATATGCAAAAAGTGGAAAAAATGAAATAATAATAAAAGCTATTAATTTCTGACTCCACCTTTTTATACACTTCCTAATTTACAATATTTGTAAGCATTCAGCCCCCCCTCCCCAAAAGCCAGACTCTAAGTGGTTATATTTACCATTCCGCATAATGTATTGTAGGTATGGGAACCATTCTTCCTTAAATTTAGTTAATATATTTGTAATCTTAAGGCTAGACTTTTGACATAATCTAAAAGTAAACTTGCAGAATCGATAATGCACTGTAATGCTGTGTTTTTTTATGGTAGTTTCTCAACACTCAAACCAGGTTAACAATAAACTACATACTATAACTCTTGTCTATCGTTCTTGGACTGCAGATCAAAACAATGGCTAGCATCACTCGATAAGCTTTTGTTCAAGAGTTTATCAGATCTTTCGCTGATAAGTAGTTTATTATCCTGGAAACAATGCCATTTTATTGTGAACCGCTTGTGAATATTTGAGCTTCAGTATAAACTACATAGCAAACCTTTAATAACCCATTTTCTCCCAGCAGTAACACTTTCCAATCCAGAGTACACAGAGTCTGAACTGTATTTGCTTTGGAGTTTGTATTATTATTTTTTACATGGAATGGAATTAGAAGGACCTTTCACAACTCAAATGATTCAGATAATGAAACAATCCTCTCTATTCTTTTAAAATCTATGTATTTAGAATTGTCTTCCTGGGCAAATATCTGATTTTTTTTTTCATGTGAGGGAGAGAAACCATCACGAACTAGTTACATAAATGAATCAGAGACTTCAGTAGAGTTGATTGCCAATCCTGGCTTGCTCCCTCCCACCCTATGTTTGTGGAGCAGCAATTATTGTACGTCAACACTCCTTGCAGTTGCCTCTTGTTCATTTTTAATTAGCACAGATACATGCTTCGCAAGGGGAGTTCTGTCTCCTTCAGAAACGACTTGTCAGCGAGGGAAACCAAACATTAGCGAGAGCTGAAAATAATGCTCAGGGTGAAATTCCACTTACTGCGGAGGTCCAAAGCTTTCAGAAGAGTTTATTCCACCAGCTCCGTTCAATGCCTGACCTTTTGTGTGTGTATGTTGTGTAAATTTTACATATTTAGATTATCCCATGCCAGTGGTGGGATTCAGCCAGTTCGCACCACTTTGGCAGAACCGGTAGCTAATTTTTTGTTGCCCGGGCCCAGAATGGAGTTCTGAAAGCGGCATCCACACAGAGAACTGATTGTTCACATATTTGAATCCCACCACTGCCCCATGCCTCTCTTCTTCCTAATTACTATATAAGCTGTTAGTGGAAGAATGAAACTGAATGGGTTACTATACAATTCTCTTTACTTTCCAATCTCGATGATGTGATATAGGCAGGGCTTCAGTATGAGTTTGGGTGGGCCAAAGTCGGTGCTTTTGCTCTGGTGGACCCTCCCTCCATAAAAAGAATAGTATTAAAATTATAGGGAGCGACGTGATAGCTCAGCGATTAAAGATGCTGAGGTTGTTAGCTGAAAAGCTGACAGCCCGGTTTGAGACCCGAATGCTGCAAGACAAGATGAGTTCCCGTTATGGGTCCCAGCTCCTGCCTACCTAGCAGTTTGAAAGCATGCAAATGCGAGATAGATAAATAGGTACCACTTGGTGGGAAGATAACAATGTTCCATGCACCTTGGTGTGTAGACACGCTGCCCACAGGTCCACAAAAGCATCTTTGGATAACGTTGGCTCCCTCGGCCTTAGAAACAGAGATGAGCACCGCCTCTAGAGTCAGACTGGAAGAGGAAACCTTTACCTTTATGTTTATTATATTTCATATGATTTTCAAAGTTTTCTTCATATTTTACAGAGAAATCGGGAATACTAAATCATAGAAATTTTATTTTGTAATAATAATAATAATGTTTTGGTGATTAAATATGAGATCTATTGTGCATCACCATGGTTCCTAAATTTTAGACTTCATACTAAATTTTACTATTCACATTAAATTAATTAACTGCACTGACAGTAGGGTATGAATAGGTTTGATGTTCAAAGTGTGTCTGTTTCTTCCCTGTTTTTTTTTATGAAAGAGCATGAAAAGATGTACATATTTATTCAAAGGCATGGCAATAACTTTTACTTCATTTTTGTTCTCTGATTTTTTTAAAAAAAAAAATCAAACATTTTTATACCTAACGATAAGTTGGTCCTGTCTAAAGGGCACAACCAGATAGCCAGTGACCTTTCCTCTAGTCCTTTAAGCAGCACAGAAAAAGCTATTATAATCTGTTGTGTGCCAATAGCCATTTCTCTTCTGCTTCAGTAACATTTCATGTTACAATTGAACAAATAAGGTCACCTTTGTGGTAGTTCTCTTGTCCCATAAAACTTCATTCATTTCCTACTCTCCGTGACATGATAATAATATTGATGTGTCACCAAGTTGGTATTGACTCTTAGCAACCACGTGATAGACTTTTTCCAGGAGGAACTAGGCCAGGCATGTCAAACTTGCAACGTCATGTGACATTGTGCGACGTACCGTGACTTTTTCCCCATTGCCGGCAATGGGGTGGGCACGGTTTCGGCATGACGCATCCAGCCCGTGAGCCGGCAGTTTGATATGCCTGAACTAGGCCAAAGTTGGTCCCTCAGGTTTTCCAATGGTACATCCATTCCTTCCATCTTTCCCAGCATTAGAGACTTCCCAACAGAGCTCAGTCTTTACATAATGTGTTCAAAAATGAACCTGATCATTTGAGCCTGGGATGAGAACCTGTTTTGATTCGTTTGATGATCCATGGTATCCTTAGGAGTCTTCTCCAGCTCTACATTTCAAAAGCATCACTATTCTTCCTATCTTGCTTCTTCAAAGTCTAGCTTTCGCTTTCATAGAGTGTCACGGGGCAAATCATTACCTGCACAATTCTGATCTTTTTTTCTGATGAGAACTAAAGAATAACATCAAAAAACAACGAAGCAGAAAAACTCTTAATGGTCACCCTTCTCTCATTCACATTGTAAGACCAATCCAGCAGAAGCTTTCAGCCTTTTCAGTTATTACAGAAAGTAGAGTCAGTCTCCCTATAGTCAGAGAGATCACAGATAAGCATGCTTCCCCTCTTGTGTGAGAAAAGTATTTTTCGTGCAGGTCCTTCATACGTTTGGGGGCCCTTGTGTTCTTATCTTCTGTTTTTTTGCTCTATCTTGTCAACCTCAAAGTATTCTACTTTGGACACATTCTGCGAAGACCCAGAAGGCTCTAATGCTGGGAAAGGTGGAAGGGAAGAGAAGAAGAGGACAACCAGCAGCAGATGGATGGATTCAGTTAAAATGGTGATGGAGGCACAGTTGGAAGACTAGATTGTCATGGAGCAAATCAGTCTACTCTAAGGGGTCTCTGGGAGTCGGAAAGAACTTGTTTTAGCATATAATTAAGCAGTCAACTTGCCTGCAGAAGATTTATGGAAGAATCAAAAGCTTACATGTTATTTTGTGATGCTGAGATCATCTAATAATTATCCTATGGTGGAAGAGAGATTTTTTTCTCCCCCTATGTGTGTGTGCATGCATCATAAAAACATCCATTGTGTGGTGAATGTCAAGGTTGCAGTTAAAAGCATTTACCGGTAGTTGCATAATTGGGTTCTGAGTTCCTTAAGAGGAAGAAGACCTTTCTAGAATCCACAGTATCCAAGATACAACTTCTCATTTGACAACAGTGAGAAAGACGCACAGAGATCTTTTGTTGTTGTTGTTGTTGTTGTTGTTGTTGCTCTTGCCATTGCTTTTCCTGTTAAGAAACAGAAAAGGGAGGGAGAGAGAGTTTGCATACAGCATAATATGTAGTTTGGAGTGATGGCTGATTTCTTCTCGGAATAAATCAGATTTTGAACACTTGTGGAACAATCTAAAGTTTTATTTTCTTGCAACCAGTTTTGATTTGGAAGTACATTCTCCAACAGGCTGCTTTTTCACAGAATAAAGCTTTCCCCATGTAATCTCATTGCAAGATGACTCTCCACTCACAAACTGGAGTCTGGGGCATTGGGATAGCTGTTGAGGGATTGTAATTTTTCAATTCCTTGTCAGTAACAGAATTCAACACTTATTTCAATTCTGGAGAAATGTGGGAGATTTGGGACAAAAGTACTGCAGATTCTTTCCCCTAGTATCCATTTTTTTCCCCCTGGGCTTGTTGCTTTATGAAAGTTGATCAGTGTTTTTATGAAACTGAAATGAATCAGTTCTGCTTCGTGATTTCATCAAACATACATTTGGGTTCTTATTCAGGAGAATGACTAACAGCCCAGGAATAGCACGATGTCACTTTGGGAACAACTGATGAGAGCTTTCTCACTTATAAGCATTGCCTGCCTCAGCTAAATGGCTTTATGAGGAAAGCCATAAGAGTATTTTTGAAAACACAGGTATTGACGCACAAGTAATCAGAAACAATTTGTTGGTGAGATCACTAATCTGATGATGTTTTTCCAAGTACTTGTTGTAATATGTTGTTATCTAGCTTGCAATATGTATGACTTCAATTCAGTATTTATTCCTCCCTAATAATGTAGTATGTATATTCATCAAGACATTGTTCCTCATAATTTATGCTAGCGTACTCCTTGTGTTAAGAGCCAGTTTGGTATACAGGTAGTCCTCGACTTACAACAGTTCATTTAGTGACCATTCAAAGTTACAACAGCAGTGAAAAAAGTGATTTATGACCATTTTTCACACTTGCAATCTTTGCAGCATCCCCATGATCATGTGATCAAAATTCAGATACTTGGCAACTGGTTCCTATTTATGACCGTTGCTGTGCCCAAAGGTCATGTGATCCCCTTTTGCAGCCTTCTGACAAGCAAAGTCAATGGGGAAGCCGGATTCACTTACCAATCGGGTTACTAATTTATTCACAGTGGTGATTCACTTAACAACTGTGGCCAGAAAGGTCGTAAAATGGGGCAAAACACACTTAATAAATGTCTTGCTTAACAACAGAAATGTTGGGCTCAATTGTGCTTGTAAGTTGAGGACTACCTCTAGTGGTTAAGGCACCAGGTTAGAAACTGGGAAAGCAGGAGTTCTAGTCCCATCCTAGGCACAAAGTCAGCTGGGTGTTCTTGGGCCAGTCACTCTCTCTCACCCCTAGGAAAGAGGCAATGGCAAACCACTTCTGAAAAAGCCTTGCCAAGAAAACTGCAGGGATTTGTCCAGACAGCACCTAGGACAGTGATGGCGAACCTTTTAGAGACCGAGTGCCCAAACTGCAACCCAAAACCCACTTATGCATCGTCGAGTGCCGGCTGGGTGTGGCCNGCCACCACTGACCTAGGAGTCAACTGATTGATAGTGATAGCGCTAACAATAACAACAACAATAACAATAACGCTTATATTTATTTGTGTTTGTTATTTCTGCACTCTAGGCTTGCAGACAGGACAAAAGGCACCAACTGATCCAGAAGCGAGAGCCACACACTCACAGCCACAATGGCAGAAGATGCTGATATGCGCAATGAGCTAGAAGAAATGCAGCAGCGGGCTGATCAGATGACAGATGAGGTAAAAGAAAAGGACAGAAAAATAAGTGCAATATGAGGAGCTGAGCAGCTCGGAAAGACAGGATCCTGCTTTGTTTATTTACCTCCCCTGTGTTGCCTTTGAACTGGACCGAGGGATTAGAACTTGAAACTTGCTTATTAAAGCTAATCTCACCTGATAAAAAATAATGAACATTCTTTGATAACCTAGTTTTTCTGCCATGTCCTCATCCTACTTCTGCCGCCCATACTTTTAGGCAGCCTTAGATCATCCTTGGCTTTTTAGCTTTTAAAGTAGTGGGTTTTCCCCCCCTCAAGCTGGCAAAAACTTGCGGCATTTTTATTCTTGCTGCAATCTGATAGGTTTCACCAACTAACTTAGATTGGTGTTGCAGTCAGGGTGTGGCTAAAGGGTGGGATCAGCCTAGCAACTATTGGCCATGTTAGGCTGGGATGGGCATTTTTCTTCCCCTGCAGTCCTTGGGCAGCGTCCTATGGGGAAAGAGATCCAGCTTCTTCCCTGTTTCCTATTTCTCTGAGTGGATCCCTCCTTTTGAAAGAAGCATAAGCCCAACCAACAGATAACAGGCCTTTCCGACCTTTTGTCAATTGGCGGGATTAATTTAAACATGATTTCAATTCTTTTTCAAAAGAGTGCTAACCTTTTTTTGAAAATAGCCCCAGAAACAACGGATGAGGCCTTGAAGGTTGGGGGGTGGTGTGTGAAATGATATCTTCTCCATTTCAGTGTGAGAAATCCTAACTACCCCTAAGGGATAGCTAAGGGACTTCAGTGCCTGGTTCTGAATGGATCCTTAGGCTGGGAGAGGAGGCAGGTGAAGCTGAAAGAGCCAACCACCTGCTTTCGTTAGCCAACCCTTTCAGATTTGGTGTCTGATCAACTCATTGGGATCTGAAACCTTATGGGTAGAGCTGATTCCCCCTTTATTCCTGTGATCTATTTCGGGATAGAGCCGTGGTGGCGCAGTGGTTAGAATGCAGTAATGCAGGCTAACTCACTGCTCACTGTCAGAAGTTCGATCCTGACCGGTTCAAGGTTGACTCAGCATTCCATCCTTCTGAGGTCGGTAAAATGAAGACCCAGATTGTTGGGGGGCAATATGCTGACTTTGTAAACCGCTTAGAGAGGGCTGTAAAGCACCATGAAGCAGTATAGAAATCTAGGTGCTGTTACTATTGTTATTGGGAGCTTGGGCAAAGCCTCGGACAGCTTTTGACAGATGGCTAAGCCAACTAATTTAGCATTTCTTTTGTATCTTCTTTTCTGTTCGTCCAACTCTGTTTCAGTTAAGGAAGGTGTTGGATGGAAGTTCTTCTGCCAGCTGGGGATATTTGGAGGGAAGAGAGGGAAGCAAAGCTGTGGGAATCTTCCACTCTCTTTCCTTAATTTGCCCTGCATACAAATAATAAGGAGAGCACTAGTATAGTTGGACTGGTGGATAGCACTTTGATCTATAAGGAAGAGCTCATTGTAGCAAAGTAATTCTAGCAGGAATGCTGCCCAAGAGAAAGGCATATCCACGTTCCATAACTGGATCACAAAGCTTTCACTGAAGATGAAAGAATGCCTTGGTATTATTTATACATAGCCTTTTGTACAGTGACAAATAGAATAAAAGTTCTATTATGTTTATAGGAGGTATTACTAAAGATCAGACATTTATATACAGGAAACTAATATTTATAAACTCCCTCTAGGAATCTAATACGATACTGTTGTAAATTAAAAGACTAAAAGACCTTTGATCTGTCGCAGCAAATCAAATCTCCTTATGCTTCTGCTAGCTATAGATTTATCTATAAATATCTACAATATTATTTGGTATCTGGAACATTATTTAAGTGAGAAAATTGAATAGCTGTCTACTAGAAATTAGATTGGCTTCTGCATTATTGGTTTTCTATATATTTTAAAAAGTGAATTGTGCAGAGAGCACCTGGAGGATAAAATGACACTGTTGTTATTACTGTGTAATTTTATTTTACAATGCTAAATTTCTTGTGAATGTTATACTATTCTTCTATTGTACTTTTTACTATTGATTGCCATATGTTTATTGTTAGCTACTGAGAATCTGTGGATAGCAGCAGGTATAAACAAAGTAAACTCCCTCCAACCATCAATAAGATGAGATATAGAGTCTTAAATAAATAAATAAGGCTGTACAGGTTCTGCAGTATTTTCCCCAAAATTGGAGAAATTTGATTTAAGTTTCTTTCTGCTTTTCATACTTAACATTTGTCGTAGAATAATTTTTGACATTCAGCCACAGGTGAAGCAATCATAACTTATGCAAACTTTGATAAATGATTCTTAGATTAATCTATAAACTCCTTGTATGGAAGATATAATTTAAACATAATAAATTGGATCTTCTCTATAAACAGGAGATAAACATAATATTGATTTTATCTTCTTTTCATTTTTTATGTATTTAAGAAATGTATCATCTGCCCTCTCATATAGTGGTTCTGAAGGGCTTCTAATAAAAATGATCATAAAAGCATAATAAAAAGGATTTGAAAAAAGAGGAATTCCTAAAATTAAAGCATAAATGCTTGGGTACTAAATAAATTCCTAGACTCCTCCTGAATGATAACATGGATGGTCTTTATTCCAAAACCTGGATCCTGCCTCTGAAAAAGCAGAATTTATTGTCAATGGTAAATGTTTTTGAGCCCAAATAGATACCTTGTTAATGATCTATGCAGGATGGATATTTGACCAACAAACATTTTGTTAATCTTAACATTGTTTTGTTTCTTTTCTGCATTAGTCCCTTGAAAGCACCCGTCGTATGCTGCAACTTGTTGAAGAGGTAAGACAACCGTCTTGATTTATCTTGATTCTTCCTCCTGGCTAGCCAAAGCTGAGGCTTCTCATTACATGACAAACATATCCACATTAGACTTACATAATGACTTTTTCAAACACAATGAAAATGGTTATTTTAAAGGGTTTTCTTTAGAGTGAATTTACACGCACTGCTAACATAAAGCCAAAGGTTTTTATGTGAATGTGTGCCTTCCTGTGAAACCATGATTGATTCTGATAAGGAACATCCCATGTAACTCATTTGTAAAGCCTCCTGTGACTGCTTTTGGAGGGCACATTACATGCATATAACATTTTAAATACTCTTGCACACCCTGTAAAATCAGAGGGAAAATTAGACATCAGGGAGCACTCAAAAGGACCAGTGTTTTCTTGGCCAATGAGACCGGCTTTCACCCAATATTTAACTCTGTTAGAAATATTTTGAAATTAGAACAAATAAATCCCTCCAGAATTTGAAGAAGGAGTTGTAAAAAAAATATTGGATTGGGCTTAATCACATTTAAGGTAGAACGATTAAAATCAATGAGATTTAAGCTAGCTACTTTAAGCTTTGCTAATTTCAATGGTTCATTTGATACATGATTAAAACCGGATTGCATTGAAAACAACATGTTTTCCACATCCATCCCACTGTTCCCTTTGATGGCCCTCAGTCTTATGCAAAATGCCAAAAATGAATAAAAAAATACTGGAAGGAAAAAAAATGAAGATAGAAGATGGACAGTAGGAGAGAGAAAATGGAAATCTAATTAAATCTAGTTTACACTACAAATCATACAGGGAATTCTCAACTTAGGACCACAACTGAGTCCAAAATTTCTGTTGTTAAATGAGACATTTGTTAAGTGCTTTTGCCCCATTTTACAACCTTTCTTGCCACAGTTGTTAAGTGAATCACTGCAGTTAATAAGTTAGTAACGCAGTTGTTAAGCGAATCTGGCTTCCCCCACTGACTTTGCTTGCCAGAAGGTTGCAAAAGGGGATCACATGACCCTTGGATCACGGCAACGGTCACAAGTACGAATCAATTGCCAAGCATCTGAATTTTGATCACATGATCATGGGGATGCTACAAAAGTTGTAAATATGAAAAATGGTCATAAGCCATTTTTTCCAGTGCCATTGTAACTTTGAATGGTCACTAAATGAACTGTTATAAGTCAAGGACTACCTGTACTTTGCATACTATAGTATGGGCATGCTTGGGATAAAAATGGTCTTGAGTTGCACTTGCGCAAACCAGCTAAAACATACCCAAGCTGACCAGCATCAAGTCCTTACTGTGAATAGGGCAGTGATGGCGAACCTTTTAGAGACCGAGTGCCCAAACTGAAACCCAAAATCTACATATGTATCATCGGGTGCCGGGTGGGTGTGGCTGTGGTAGTAACGGCAGACTGGGTGGGACTAAAAAGTTCAATCAATCAATTCCAACTTTGCAAGATCTTTTTTTTCCCCGCAAGAAGCTGAAACTGATTGATTGATTGATTGAACCTTTTTTTTTCCACACGACGACAGAGGACTAAAGCGAAAAGATTTTATAAAACCCAGCTGAAGGCCTAGGACTGGGGCGATGGTGCGCCTGCCCACATAGAGGGCTCTGCATGCCACCTGTGGCACCCATGCCATAGGTTCGCCACCACAGGAATAGGGCATGCTGCATGTGACATGGATATGACTGAGGCCAATGGGCAAGTCTGTTCTTTGTCTTATTCGGAAGTGCTGTGTTACAACTGATAAACTTATCTTAGCAAAACACAGACTACATGCACAATTTCTACGTGCTAGCTCTCCATATAAGCCAATTTGGTCTAGTGGTTAAGGCACCAGGCTAGAAAGTGGGAGAGTGTGAGTTCTAGTCCCATCTTGGCCATGAAAGCTAGCTGGGTGACCTTGGGCCAGTCAGTCACTCTCAGCCCTACTCACGTCACAGGATTGTTGTTGTTATTGGGAAAACAGGAGGAGGAAGGCGTTTTAGGTGTGTTCTCCACCTTGAGTTATTTGTAAAACATAATAAAGGTGGGATAAAGAAAACAAACAAACACACAAAATCACTTTGAAAAGAAAATACTTTGAGAATGGTGGCAAAGCTACACAAAATTCCAGCATTATCATTGGGATCTGGCATTCAAGCAGTTAACTTAATTAACTGCCTTAGAAAAGTCTTAGAAAACTATAGAGTATAGTAATAGAGCAGAGGAAATCAACAACATCTATTTATTTGGAGCTCAAGTTGCCTGGAAACCAGACAGAGGCAGCAAAACTCATCAGTCGTCCCGTAATTTCAAAGCAGTTTGTCAGTAGATTGGGCTAGATTCCTTTTATCAGTGCATGAAATGAAAAGATTCCCTGAAACAGGTTATCCTGCAGGAGTGTTTTTTCCTGATTTAATAATAACACCATTAATTTGCAGCAATGAACCATTCAAACACACAAACACACACACAGAGAGAAATACCGTAAAATGTTTCAAAATTTGGCATGTACGTTACCCTTTTGTAACCCATACATTCACACTGGAAGATTCATCAGCAATTTTATCCTTGTATTGCCGATGGAGATGGGAATGAGAAAAAAATGTACTTAGCTCTTCTTTTGACCATGTAATCTTCTGGTCTTAAAGTTTAGAGAAACAAAAGCAGCAGGAGTATTAACTTATTAAATATATAATTTAATTTTGTATTTTCTGGGTGAGTCCTGCTCCCCTCCCCCCTCCCCCCACAATCTAATGGGAGAATTTTGTCTTCTGAAAGAAAGGTTACCTTCTCTATACATTTTCTCCAGAGAATTTATATTTTCTCCCAGTCCCTGTGAAACATTCAAGAACTAAAATTCAGATTCTACGGTCAGAGTTCACCATGTTGCCTTTATGTTTCTTCACCCCTAACATCTGTGGACATGACACTATGTACATTAGTGAGACTACACATTCAATTACACATGGACTCCTGAGTGAAATAGGTTGATTCAGAAAAAAAATTAAGAAACATCAAGATTAAAGAAAGCTTTCTCTGAAGTGAGGCACATTGGAAGCTTTCTTGGTAATCTGGAGATTCAGAGACATAGATGAGGTTCCCATTTTTTTAAAAAAAAAATCACAATAGAGAGGGGAAGAATTTCTTCATTTGTGGCTAGTCTGAAATCACAGTAAACAGTTTTCACAGTGGGATATTGGAGAAACACTTGAAGGATTGATACATTGCAGGATGGATCCAGTGTTCTGTTTGGTTCTGAGATCTGTCATCCAGGTTTAGGAAAATTAAAAGAATTATGGTTAATCCAAAAGAATGCAACATTAGATATGTAATGGTTTCTTTTAGTTGCTGCTTAAATAGAAAGTGTGACAAATGGAACTTGTTTTTTATTCATTTTAATTTTGTAGCCCCTGCTGCTATTCTCCTGCAATTGTTTTAAAAAACTACTACAATGAAATATGTCATTTTCAAACAAATTTCCTGAAAAATAAGCATAGGGAAAGGGGGGAAAATAACTTCTTTATTTAGTTTTATTTATTTATTCAATTTCTATAGGTGCCCATTTCAATCAACGACTCTGGGCCACTTACAATTAAAAATATATATTACAATAAAAAAGACTAAAGACATTTTTAAATCAACAGAAACATCCAAAATAAATAAATATAGCAGCTGAGATACTTGGCCAGTTAGCAATACAGCCTTTAACACATTCAGCATCCCAGGCTAAGGAACATAGCCGAATCCCTTTCTACATCATTTTAAGACTCCTTAACCTGCCCACCCTCATCTACCATCTATCCTTGTAAAAAGTTTTCAAATGTTTTGTTAATTCATTGTGATTTTATGGGAGAGAAATCTAGAAATTAGGTTGGATGAGATTTTCACTCATGCATGGGTGTGTACACAATAGTTTCCTGTCCTTTTATTCATGATTCATGATTCTACACTTACCTTAGCCAAAATCCTATCCTAATTCCAGATTGGATAGTTTTCATGTTTTAGCTAAATATTTAAGCATATACATACATAATATGCAAAAATGAATTTATATATACAGTATATGCACTATTAAACACACTCAGATGGACGTTGGTGCCACGTGTATGTGTTACGATCTAGCTCCACTGTTAATTATAGAGACTTTGACCAAATAATAATAATTTAGGAACAATAGGTTCCTAAATTTTGCAGAACAAAAACTGACCCATCATTTTTCTAATGACTTCTTCTTCTTCTTGAAATTATCTGGTGTTGCCATGAGTCCCAAGGTGAGTCATTCTAATCTGATGTTCTCCAAATAGCAACACTTTTTTTTGAACCAGCCAGGTCATTGTTTAAACTACAGAATTACCCTCCAATAGTTCTACTATTGGGACTGCAATTCTCAGAAGACTAGTAAGTACCCCCATAGATCAAGATAGGGAAGGTTCTCCTAGTAGTACTGATGCGATACCTATTGAATTGTTTCTTTAATGCTTACGACTGTATCCTTTACTCCTTCTTATTGCCTTCCTTCACTGTTTAACTTTGATTTGAGCTTGACTATTAGTTCTTTCACTAATTTCTTTCTTTCTCTATCTCTGCCTCTCTGTTTCATCTTGTTATTCTCACTGGAATATAGAGCAAGGATGCTGGTATCAGGACCTTGGTTATGTTGGATGAGCAAGGAGGTAAGTTCAGGTTATTTACCCAAAGAAGCATCTTTTGGGAAAAGTTAACTTTAGATCAATTAATGGTCTTTCTAACACATATATACTGTATATACCTGGACAGGTGTTTGTTTATAGGTCTTGATCTGCAGCCATCTAAACTAGCACCAGCCTTTTGACTAAAATGAAGAGAAATCCTCTAATCAGAGCTACAGTATTTAAAGTTTTAACATTCCTTAATGTTTCTTTGAAGGGCAGGTTACTTTAGGGACCAGGTTTTCTGCATTCTGGAAGAAGAAGGAATTTTGATAGTGAAACTTGAACAAGCCAAATAGTGGGATACTCAGCACAACTGCATATAGGAAAGAGTCAGATCTCCCTATACTGTAAAACTTTCCAAAATTGATATTGGTGGTTCTTTTAAATGAAAGACTGTAAGTCATTCAAAATATGGAAATGTTCCATATGCTTTAAACAATTTTCTGTATACTTTAAACAATTTGGATTCACTCTGGCTGTTTTTTTATTTTATTTCCATGTTTGTTTAATTATATTTGGAATTATGTTTAGGAAAGATATAATTTTCATATTTGCACAATTGGGACAGGCTGTACTTCCATTAGACCATGAATGTTTCACAGATAATCTGATTCATCAAATGATGTGAATCTCAAAATTATTAAAGTGGGCTCTGATATGGATTATTAGAATGCTCAGTTGACAGATCCCTTCAATTTCTTTGGGTTTTTTTCTCTTGACTCTTTAAGTTTCCTAGATCACTTGTTCTGATGTTGAAGAAAATTTACAAAGCTGTCCATTTCAGAATAATGAGAACATTAGAATGGCTTTACTGAATGAGGCCAAGGCCCCAAAAGCATGTTGTTTCTAACAGGAGAGAGACAGATGCTCTGAAATGCTTGGGAGGAGATGCACTCTCCATAGCTTTTGTTCCTCTATGACTGGCATTTGGAGATAGCATGGTGTCCCCAGTATGTCTTCAAGGTGAATTGCTTCGCATAGTCCTGTTGTCCATGAATTTATCCATTTCCCTTTAAAATGCTTCTGATTCAATGGCCATCAGCATATCTTGTGATAATAATTTCCACAGTTCAGCTCTGAGTTCTGTGCTTTTTATTTATTTTGTCTGTTCCAAATCTTCCAATCTGTGTTCTGAAGGAGGAAGAAAACCTTCTGCCTGCTCACTTTGTACATGCCACACCTAACTTTATAAACTTTGATTATAGTGTCCCCTTGGTAGTCCTTTCTCTAAACCAAATAATTAGCTTAGATCAGACATGTCAAACTCGTGACATCACGTGACATCACGTGCTGTATCGGGACTGTTTTGCCATTGCCGGCAATGGGGTGGGTGCGGCTTCCACGTGACGCATCCAGCCCACGGGCCAGCAGTTTGACACCCCTGCCTTAGATTAAGAGTTTATTTCTGGCTTTTTTTTTAAACAAATCATCAGTTCAATGTAAGAATGTTCAATGTGCTGCCCAGATGAAAAAAAATTACAGAACATTATTATTATTAATAATAATAATAATAATAATAATAATAATAATAATAATAATAATAATAATAAAAGTTGGAAGGGACCTTGGAGGTCATCTAGTCCAACCCCCTGCTCAGGCAGGAAACCTTATACCATTGCAGACAAATGGCTATCCAGTCTCTTCTTAAAAACTTCCAGTGTTGCAGCATTCACAATTTCTGGAGGCAAGTTGTTCCACTGATTAATTGTTCTAACTGTCAGGAACACAAGCAACTATTCACCAAAGAGAAACAATAAGTGGATTTTAAATCTTCATGGATTTGCAAGAGGAATGTGAGGGAAGGAACTGATACATTTTCAAGAGATATGGAGATACCATGTAGTTATCACAAAGGTGTCTCCCCTTCAGGAGTAAACAATGATGTCAAAAGAGGCGGGGCTTTGCTCACAGCCTCTTTGCTCACTCAGCCTCAGCCCTGCCTTCCATTTTGATATTGTTGACCGTCACTGTGGACATCTGACTCCACCCACAATATAACAATTGCATAACTTCTAGGCTAGCTTGTGCTTTGGAGTTTTGTAAGTTTGAGAGCCATTTGGCATTAGTAATAACAGGCCTTGTGTTTCTTGATTTGGAAGAAGAAGCATAGATACCGAGAGGGGATTATTTGACTCATGGCCTAAAGTTCAGTGGAAACTAAATGCTACTAATATCACAGGAAAATTATCCAGTACAACACTTCAGTTTTAGTAAGTTAATTCAAGCATGTGCTCATTTAAGGTATGCTAGAGGCCACAAGGCTGATCCTTTTTAAGACATAAACTGTAGCTATAGTCAGTTGGTGAATCCATGAGTCACAGCTCCACAAAGGCATCTCAGAAGGCTTCCATTGCCCTGAATCCACAAATATATACTCCAAAATCAATGAAATTGAAAATTTATAGTATCAGTACTTCCTTTGGTGGACAACCTATGACCCTTACATTGCATTTTTTAGCCCCTAGAATCTTGTCCATCTATGCTGCTGAAATTCAGTGGCACACTGAATTATGTCAGGGCTATTTTAATATTTAAGAACCAGGGTGTTACCCTTACAATGTGTGTATTTTTCAGGTATGTATGAACCGTTGGGCCTTCTATGTAGAAATTAATTGTCAGTTGCATCAGACATTCACACCTTATATCAGGGGTAGTCAACCTTGGCTCTTTTATGACTCGTGGACTTCAATTCCCAGAATTCCTGAGCCAGCTGGCTCAGGAATTCTGGGAGTTGAAGTCCACGAGTCATAAAAGAGCCAAGGTTGACTACCTCTGCCTTATATCATGGGTGTCAAACTCACCGCATCACGTGTCGTGTCACGACGTATCACAACTTTTTTTGCATTGCCAGAGCTGGGGTGGGCGCAGCCTCTGCATGATGCAACCGGCCCGTGGGTCGGCAGTTTGACACCCCTGCCTTATATCCTTTTGTTTCCTAGCAATTGTCCTTGAACTTGTAGCAAAATACTGAGATATAAACTGCGGCTGCTACTATAAAGCCAACTGAACATCATTCTAGCTGACATCATCCTTTTATATCTGCATTAACTTTCTGTAATCAGATTTACTAAATGTACACTTGCCAATTAAATAAAATGCCATATCAAGTACACAGAGTTAGGGCTGCAGATTTTTCTTCTTCTTTTTTTTTTTTTTTGAAGTAATTTTGCTTTTAAAATTCCTGGAAAACCCACAACACCACATAGCAGTCATCTCAATTACCCTTGTAACTCATGCTGCTCTTTCAGGATGGATAGTTCTCTCTTCAACTTCCTTTACCAGATCCTTATCTCTTACCTGCCATACAGAGAGTGGAGAAAGAAAGAAAGAAAAATCTCTGAAACCACAAAACTTTCTCTCTCTAAACCTATTCTGTGATTTTAAAAGGCTGGCCTTTGACCTAATGGCTACAAATTGTATTGTTTCCCCCCCTTCTTTATATTTAGCCATAGGAGCACAAATATTTTAGTTCTTGTGCAGAAAATACGAATAGAACCTGTTTCATGTTGCTATTTCTTTTTCTTCTTTTTCTTGTGTTAAATGGAATTAGTTTTTCCTTTTTAATTAAAGCGTTTCTTCATTATTTTGTTTCCTTAGGGCATGGGTCAGCAACCTGCGGCTCCGGAGCCACATGTGGCTCTTTGAGCCTTCCCCATGCGGCTCCTAGCTTCCTCTGCCATTTGCAGAGAGAGACAGAGATAGGCACTTGCGCTTCCCTTCCCTTCCCTTCTCTCTCTCTCTCTCTCTCTGTGTAAAAAAGAGAGTGGCCTCACCGCTGTTCTCAGACAAGCTGACAAGCTTATCGGGCGGGGCTCCTCCCTTTGCTGTATCTCAGCAGGAAGCAAGAAGCAGCAGAAAGCAGCAAGCAGCAGCTCTCGCTCTCTCTCTCTCTCTCTCACTCACTCACTCACTCAGAGTGGGGGAAGAGGACTGGCAGACCAAGTTTTGCGGCTCCCAATGTTTTCTTTTCTCTGGGAAACGGGTCCAAGTGGCTCTTTGAGTGTTTAAGGTTGCCGACCCCTGTCTTAGGGTGAAGGGTGGGAACCAATGTGATATGTCATTGAAATGAATATGTTTACGATAGTGGAAAATAACTGAGGTTCAGGAGGAGTCACCAAGGGGACAATTCTATGTGTACTTTGCTGGAAATAATTACTGCTAAACATGATGAGCATTTTTTTATACCTAAATATTGACTGGATCGAGCTGTATGATTGTTTGTGCAGTCTCAAATATTTACTTTGTGCTATTTGGCATATCTTAATAAGAATAATGACTCTTAGCAATTTTTAAAAGGCAATCTGTAACTAATTCAAGTCTAAGCCAGCACAGTCTCGGTGGTTTTTTATAAAAGTCACTTATTATTTGCATATAAACCTAAATAGTGGGCTTGATATTTATGTTATACTGTACTAATGCAAATCAGGTGTAACTCCATTAAAGTGAAAGGAATTACATTGACCTAATAATGTCCTGGAAGCCATGGGAAGATCAAGTAAGCAAGAAATAATGCCCATCAAGGAAAAAAAGAGATTATCTTCTATATATTTTTATCTAACTATCCATCTATTTATCTATATATTGCATCTGCTCTGAGTCTCCCTAATTCTATGGCAATCTATCCATCTGCTTCTCTGGACATGAAACTGGGTCCTGCGTTTTATGTAATTCCTTCTACTCCACTGGGGTCACTCCTAGCATATAATAATGTCACTGACAGAGGAATAAGACCCATGGTCTTCTCTTCTTTAGAGATGGACCTCGGCCCAAAATTCAGATCTGAAGAGCCTCAGTCATTGAAAAAAGTTTGTATCTGGACATGGATCTTAACTCAGCTACTCATATCCATTCTAAATACCATTATTAACTGTATACACTTCCACCAAGCAAACCAATTACATTTTCAACCATCATCAAACTCAAAGACATTTGTAAGTGGAAGTATTGTAGATATTGTCCATGGAAGGCAATCATTTAAAACTGTTATTAATGTGCACAAATGCATTACAAGGTAATAATCCCATTTCTTTCTTTTTCTTGGATGTCATTGATGTCTTAGTAACTGGATGTATTGTATTATGTTTCTGGATTCTGAGGTATTTGACAGCACCTCCATTTCCCCCTCCATGTTTTTGTTCTAATTAGCAGACATCAAGCATTTCTCCATTTCTTTCTTTTGTATATGGATGTATGTGTGTTTCCTCATCTTAGCAAAAGGGACTGGTGTTTCTAGCCTCTAGGGTTGCTTCCATTTTTTGCTTCAATGCATCAGCTGCAGTCAATGCATTGAGATGCCATCATAATAATTCTGTTTCTCCATACATCATTTTTTTTTCATTTTCTGTTGAAGACAAACAGCTACAACTTAAAAAAAAAACAACCAATTCATTCCATACTGTCATCCCTTTGTCCTGACCAGAACAACTCGATCGCGTTGAAGAAGGCATGAACCATATCAACCAAGACATGAAGGAGGCCGAGAAAAATTTAAAAGATTTAGGGAAATGCTGTGGCCTTTTCATATGTCCTTGTAACAAGTAGGTACTTGGTGCCGGCGCCGCTCTGTACTGTCCAGTTCTTTGTCATGAGTGAATGTCTGAAGTTTTTTTTTCTTTGTCTTTTTTTTTCTTTGTCCCTTTCCATCTGCTTCATACTGTGGGGATAAAATGCTTGTGTTTAATCAGAACAACTGGAACGCATCGAAGAGGGAATGGACCAAATCAATAAGGACATGAAAGAAGCAGAAAAGAATTTGACGGACCTAGGAAAATTCTGTGGTCTTTGTGCCTGTCCTTGTAACAAGTAGGTGCTGCCTGCCTGCCTGCCTGCCTGCCTGATTTTTAGAGCACCCAAGGCTGACCTCAACAGAGCCTTGTGACGCTCATCCTTGCTTAAGGCACCTGGGCAGGATGAGCATGTGGCATGCAGAGAGAACACTTTTAGTTCCAATGCATTCATCTCATAGTGTAGACCAGAGGTTCCCAAGCTTTCTGACTAACAAACCACTTTGGCCCTGTCTCTAAAACACCCCCTTTGGCTTCCCATGACTGCGGCTATCAGCTTTCAAATTTCCAACTTCCAGGGAATCAATGCAGTGGGCAGCCATCTGTCTCACCACTTATTCCCAAGACACGTCTCACTGCTATTTCCTGGAAATGCGAATGCTGACCGAGTGGCACATGGCTTCACATCAGTCCCGGTACAGAAGAGGCAGTGGCAGTTCACTTGTCACTTCCCCTCCATGGTGTAACGTGTAACGTGTTGGAAAAGAGGAGAAGTTTGGTTGTGTGAACTACTTACTGCCATCTCAGAGTTCAACGGTGGCTTGTGTATTTACAGATTGGGAACCACTGGTGTAGACAATAGCAGGATTATAGTAGATGCATTAAAATCAGGCATACCATAGTAAAACCTTTGCTGTAAGCGCTTTTCAATGATGACAATTTCAACATTTTATAGTGTGTACTATGCAGCATTAAATGATTTAAATTTCAAAAATTATGACCTTATGTAAACTTTTCTTCGTCTGAATAGCCTTTAAAGGAGTACGATTCATAAAATGATTATTTGGATGAAATACAAAAAAGAAAAGATTTGGAGATACATCTTGTTTTCCTTGTTTGATCCCAAACTATGGGAATGTAAAATATTGTCAGAAAAAAAAAACCTGGATCCGTTTTGCTCATAGCAGTTCTCCACTGTGTAGCGTAACACCAAGAAAAAAATGTTGAAATATATTAGATCTGCTTCCATATTACTGCCATGAAATGAAAGTGCAGCATAAAAAAAATTGATGTATCAGCTTTAAAGAGGGAACATAGAGAAGAAAGAATGAGTGCTTAGATAAATAAGAGATTTAGTGTGGAGTGAATTATTGAATGATTAAAGCATTAACATTAAAACATTAAAACATTTATAAATATTAAAACAGGCATAGAATGGTGAGTGTCTGTTTGCATGTGAGCATGCATATGGCCTTGCAATGTACTATAGCTTTTGATTTATAATCCAGACTTTGATCATTTGCTCGGATATCTGGAATGAGTAATAATTCTAATAATTAAATTGCTCCATTCAGTATTCAGGTTGTTTTGTGATATGTAGACAGTCTGGGAAGGTTTTTTTTTTTAATTAAAAATATTTGGGGACTGCTATGTTTCTTATATTTATCCAGAAAGACGGAATCTGCCCTCCCAAGTAATCCTGTTTAAAGCTTTATAAACCAGTCAGATGTCTTAAAGCAGTACCTTTCAATCTTGACAACTTTAAGAGGGCTGGAGAATTCTGGGAGTTGAAGTCCACTCCTCTTAAAGTTGCCAAGGTTGAGAAACACTGTCTTAAAGGAGGGCTTTTCAACCTTTTTACCCATTGTACCACTTTTAGGATATGGCAACATCCAAGTACCATCACTTGCCTAGAAAGGTGTCAAAAACTTGATGACCAAAAAAAAAGGAAAAAAGTGATAAAGTACAGGTAGTCCTCGACTTACAACAGTTCGCTTAGTGACTGTTCGAAGTTACAATGGCACTGAAAAAAGTGCCTTCCAAGACACAGCCGAGCAAGACACCTGCCTGCCCACCCAGTAGCGCTCTTCCTCCTGTCCGAGGTTTTCATTGTTGTGAGCATTTCTGTTGAGGATTGGCAGCCGGGGTGGAGTGGGGGGGTGTTTGGTTTTTATCCCCCCCCCATCTGCTGGGTGGTTGCAGCAGGTTTTGGTCACTTCACATGACCCTGGGACACTATGACCGTCATAAATATGAATCAATTGCCAAGCATCTGAATGTAAATCACAAGACCCTGGAGATGCTGCAACATTCCAGCTGATAGGCGCTTCTTCTGGGCTCACCAGAAGCACCAGGATCAATGCTGCTTTCCAGCTGATTGGTGCTTCTTCAGGGCTCAGCAGAACCACCAGGATCAGCGCCGAGCTCCAGCTGGAGCCTGGCGCTGATCCTGGTGCTTCTACTGAGTCCTGACAGTCCCGAAGAAACGCTGATCCTGGCACTTCCGCTGAGCCCTGACAGCCTTGCAGCTCCAGCCATCTCTCTCTCAGGCTTGTGCGGTGCTGCCACCAATTCAGCTCATTCCCCTCCCCCGCTACCACTTTTCTAGGATGGTCACGTACCACCTGCCAGGTGCCAATGTACCACGGGTGGTACCCGTACCACTGGTTCAAAAGCCCTGTCTTAAAGAATAAAGAGAGAAATCTAAACTTGTGCAGCTATTCTACACATATGCCCTTTCAGACCCAATGATTCAGTGCTGGCAGTTTGATTTAGACTTTCCCCACTGAGGATTGGCTTCCCTTAAACACTCAACGCCATCCCAAGTAAGAAGATTGCAGTGGAACACTGGGGCTCAACGGGGTCATTGAAAGGCAATGATTTGAATGGGAGTAGCAAGAGTTCTCAGAAAATTCTAAAAAGACGAACATACTGCTGACCGTAATAGATATAAAGTCTATATTTTTTTTTCTTCCATTCAATCATATCTGACTCTCGAGAACTTCCTGGAGAAGTCCCTCAGCAGTTTTCTTTGCAATTTTTTTCCCCAGAATTGATTTGCCATTGCCTCTTTCCTAGGGCTGAGACAAAGTGACAGGCTTAAGATCAACCAGCTGGCTTTGTGCCCTTGGTGGAACTAGAAGTCACAATCAGTGGTGGGATTTAGCCAGTTCGTACCAGTTCGGCAGAACCAGTAGCTAAATTTTTGTTGCCCAGGCCCAGAATGGGCTTCCGGAAGGGGCATCCACACAGAGAACTGGTTATTCACATATTTGAATCCCACCACTGGTCACAATCTTCCAGTTTCTAGCCTGATGCCTCAACCACTTCACCATACTGGCTCTCATTAAGTTTATATACTTTCTCAAAATATGAATTTCAGACCAATCTGTGCTTATCAAGTAACAAAAACCCTGACTGGGCCATGGAATACTAGACCCAAAACTGGCTAGTCAAATGGTGATGCGAAGAGAAAAGATGTAGTGAATCAGCAGCTCAAGCAGAAGTGGGCAAATGTGTGGCTCTCTAGCAATGCCTGAATGCCACCTCCTATCCCAGTGGTTCTCAACCTTTTTAATGCCGTGACCCCAACCGGTCATAAGTCGAGGACTAAACCGGTCGTAAGTCGAGGACTAAACCGGTCGTAAGTTGAGGACTACCCAACCGGTCGTAAGTGGAGGACTTTCCCTGCCTGGGAGCGCCGCACATGCGTGGTTCCGCCCCCTGCGCCGGCCGAGGCGTAACTGGCAAGCGGCAGAGACGGAGCAGGCTGACCACCAGCTGGCCCAGCTCAAGGGAGGTAAGGCACCCGCCGGAAAAGGGGGAAAAAAATGGCGGACAAAAAAAATGGCGGACAGCCTTGCTTGGTGACCCCCGTGAAATGGTCGATCGACCCCAAATGGGGTCCCAACCCACAGGTTGAGAACCACTGTCCTATCCGCTTTGGTTAAGAACACTTATGATGCACAAAAGGAGTTGCAGCCCAACAATTTCTGGAGGATGACATACTGTTCATGGCCAATCTGAATTTTTTCCCCCTGCAAATATTACTGTGTATGGTGCATACCAAGTTTTCCAAATAGCACTCCACTCATACTGCTGCGTTTAATCCAATTTAACAGCCTCCTCTTATACATCAACACTAAAAGCTATTAGAGCACTTTAAAGGCGGAGTTGTTATTATTGTGTGCATTTTCCCTAGGAGCACATCTTGTTGGATTTACCACCAAGGGGGCATGCACAGGATTGGAGCTCTGCAATGCAATTCTACTCATGTACTTGTTTCAAAGAAATTCAGTTGATTTCTGACCAAAAGCAATTGATTTTCAAAGCAACATCTGTGCAGTGAAACATGTCAGCAACCAGCCTTGCTTGAAATAAGAAGCCAAATGAATGTTTGAACAGATGTGTTCACTGTCTTTAGAAAGCTTTTAAATAGTGCCAGTTTGGGCACATATTAGAGGTTTATTAACATTGCAGGACATTTTCTGTTTTGGAGGAGAGCACGTTTTCACGTGCAGACTTAAGGAATAGGCTTTGCTGAAACCGATACAGTTTAGACGGCCCTAACAACCCATCGAGTTTGAGCGTAATTTCAATTTGTAATCTCCAAATTCTTCTACCATTAAAATATGCCAAGATGCTGCACACATTAATACTGTATTGCCTGTTATCAGTGGTATGCCTAGATTTTAATTACTTTGTGGCGGCTCAGTCAAAGATGGTTCCTCTGAAAAACTGCATATTTAACTTTAGACAAGTTAACTCTCACCAAGATACTTTCCAGGACCTAACGTTTTAGATTCTCACCATAACAGAAGATCCATTTTTGCCTGCATCCCACTTGCTGTGTAGGCTGTATAACTGCTAGTGCGTTAAGAGAATGTTGGACCATGGGGGCAGCTGTGCTTTCTTGAGAATGCTTCTCACTTCTTATTCATGCCTGTATCTGGTGCATGAAATATCTCTTTATATATACACACATAGAGGAATTTCCCTTTCTGAGGCTCAACCGCTACACATGCTTGTATTCTTTCTTTATTTCCCTGCACCCATCCCAATATGGCCTGATTTTACTTTCTGTCTCTGTGGATAAAGGTTTGTACATCAACTCTAGATCTCTAGTTCCTCTCTCCAAGTACCGATATATTATTAAAATATCTTCCCAAATTGACCCATCACGCCTTACGGCAAAGAAGCCTCTGTGAATCTCCGTTCTTCTAGTATCATATTGGAAAAATTGTTGGATGTGAAAGTTCTTTGTGTCACGTGATCAAGAAAGGAGCCTTGGCCGCTGTGCTTAAAAAGGTGGCCAAGTCTGTTTTTTGTTTCATCTTAGTTTTTTTAAAAAAATCTAAGACAATGTCTCACCGTGATGTGATGTACACACTTCCCTTTGCAGTTCTGTTTTCATGTTTGTCTAGAAGTGCAGTCCCTCCGTTTGGTGTCCAAATATACATGTGTCATGAACAATAGCTGAACGTTCCCTAGTCGTGTCTGTTTATTCTTGTGTTAATCAAGCAAATCCCCCCCCCTCCAAAAGCCACCAACTTGGCCATGATGATTGACACTATTGGAAATGAAATTTGCAAGCATCAGAGTTGTGGCAGCAAATAAAAAGAAAGGAAATGCTTTTGTTCCACTTTATGATATATCGGTATACCAGAATGCCCCCTTTTGTCAAAAACAATCCATTTGCTTGACTCAGCTCTTAGCTCGGACAAATAATAAGGTGTTTTGCAGTTGGCTCTCCCCTCTCTTGCTGCATTGTCACTCGCCTCCTGTTTTTGCATAGGCTTAAATCAAGTGATGCTTACAAAAAAGCCTGGGGCAACAATCAAGATGGAGTTGTAGCTAGCCAGCCTGCCCGTGTTGTGGATGAACGAGAACAGATGGCCATCAGTGGTGGATTTATTCGCAGGTGAGGATTTTGAAGATTTTATTCTTCCTTTCCCCCCCCCCCCCTTTTTTAAAAATGTAGCCTTCCCTTCCTTCTTTCCT
>NW_015389091.1:0-25442 GCF_001527695.2 Protobothrops mucrosquamatus | reverse complement strand
ATTAGCATCAACTGGGAGACTTCCCCCCCAACCCCTTACCTAAATTGCTAGATATTTGAAAGCCAGAAACCTTTTAGCAGTGTATATCCCTAGAGCCAAGGGATTTAGTAGGGATGAGAATGACAAGGCAACCAAAGATCCTCCATCTTTTGTAATAGATAATAACACTAACAAATGACCAAAAAAGGAAGAGAAACTCAGTTCCTGTTCTGGCATAGTCCCCTTCAACTAGACAGTATTCGATCAGGCAATTGCCAGCAGCAGGATGAAGGGAAAAGACTGAAGTTTGAAACCAGTGAAAACTTGGGCCCTGCCTGGCTCTATTTGCAGTTAATCATGACACTATCATACTCCAACCATTTCAGTCTTCTCCCTGGAATTGTTAATTTTTGCATCCAGGCATGAGTAACTCATCCTTAGCTCATGGAACAAACATTCTTAAGTGTACAAGTAGATTTTCCCTCCTAAGCCAACACTATCCTAGCTTATCAAATTGTGTAAAATCTGCCTTTGTCACACATTAGCTTAAAGGCAAGGGCAGATGACCTCTTGTAGGCATGAACAGTAGTATGTTTTGTAGTCATGGATAACCCCTCTCCCCTTCTGGTCTCTAGTCAGCTGTTTCTCTCCAACATTGACTTTCTCCATTTGTACTTAATTTTCTGAAGTTTTTTTTTTTCATAATGATTGTAAATCTCCTAGAGTCGCCTTTGGCAAGGTGGGTGGTACATAAGTTTAATAAATGAAATCAATGATTATATAGGAAACAAATTCCTCCCATACCTGTTATCTTTCCATATTTCTGTTTCACATTATTTCAGTTTGGTAGTTGTCCAGATAGGGTATAAGAAGGGGAGCAAACAAGTCAACCTTGAGACCCCACCCCCCACCCCAGGTAAAATGTGAAAGTCAGCCTTCCGTACTGTGAGGTATTTTCTCAAATAGATATAACTGAGGTAGGCTAGGGAACGTTGATGAGAAGAGTGTTATCCTGCCATTGTTTGGTACCAGCTCAAGGGTGATGGATAGCACGTTACCTCAATAGTGGGAATACTATTAGTAAATTTATTTATTTGTTTGTTTGTTTGCTGCCCATCTTATCACAAGGTAGTAATAGTAATAGGAACAGTTATTCATATAAATCTCCAGGGCTGGATAAATTGTATTCTAGGGAAGTGAGGAAAAAACATTGATGTTCATATTGAGCCTCTTCATATTATCTCTGGAAAATTTTTGGAGAACTCATGAACTGCTGGAAGAGAACGGATAACGCTCCAATCTCCAAAAAGGGGGAAAGAGTGGTTTGAGAAACTCCAGACCTCTCAGTCTAGCAAATGCTTTGGGAAAACCACATAGCAGATCATAAAGAGAGAGATTTGTAAACATATTGAAAATAATATAATAAATACTAAAATGCATATTCACTTTTTCTTACTTTTTGGAATCAGGTGACTTTCTTAATATATTACTGGAGTGTACCGAATGATTTGGTACAAACCAAAGCATTTCACAAAGTCCACTGTGACATTCTCAGTAGCACGCTAATTAACCATGAGCTGGATGGCATGACAAATAAATACATCAAATGCGAATCAAATGAGCTGCCAACAGGTGCATTTGAAGAACCTACAGTATTCTCTTCATTATTTTTATTAATGACTTGGGTGAGAAAGAGGAGATTCTCAAATTTACAGATGACACAAAATTGAGTGAGGCAGCAAATTTCCTAGAAGCTGGAAGTAAAGTGCAAAACCTTGTTCACATGACAGAGAAATAAGTGGAAAATAACAGAATGATATTTAACAAGAGCAAATGCGAATGTTCTTAATCATTCTATGGGGGGGGGGGGGAATTGCAAAACATCTAAATAGGAAGCAGGAGTGCAGTATAGTTAGAAAAAAGGGTAAATGCAGTTTTAAACCTCTGAACATCAACAGAAGTATCATTTCCAAATAATGGAAAGTAAAATTCCCTTTTCTTCTGTGGCAGTCAGATCCCATTCCAGCTATTGCATCCAGTTCTGGACTTGAAATAAACAAAAAAAGGTTGAGAAAAGACAAATAGCTAATATAAAAATTGAGAAATAGGGCTAGTCTGGTCTAGTGGTTAAGGCATCAGACTACAAACCAGGAAACTGAGTGCTAGTTCATATGTAGGCAGGAAAGCTGACTGGGTGATTTTGGGCCAGACACCCTCTCTCACTCCAACTCATGTTTCAGGGGGGAAATAGGAGGAAAGAGTATTAGGTATGTTTGCCGCTTTGAGTTATTTATAAAAATAATAAAGGATAGATGAGAGATGAGAAAAAGAAAGATGGAGATGGAGATAGATAAATGAAGATGATTGGGGATTAGAAACTATGATGATGATGATGATGATGATGATGATGATGATGATGATGATGATGATAATAATAATAATAATAATAATAATAATAATAATAATAATAATAATAATAATAATAATAATAATAATAGAGTTGGAAGGGACCTTTGAGGTCTATACCATTTCAGACAAATGGTTGTCCAATCTCTTTTTAAAAACCTCCAGTGTTGGAGCATTCCCAACTTCTGGAGGCAGGTTGTTCCACTGATTAATTGCTCTGTCAGGAAATTTCTCCTTACTTCTAGGTTGCTTCTCTCCTTGATTAGTTTCCATCCATTGCTTTTTGTCCTGCCCTCAGGTGCTTTGGAGAATAGCTTGACTCCCTCTTCTTTGTGGCAGCCCCTGAGATATTGGAACACTGCTATCATGTCCCCCCTCGTCCTTCTCTTTATTAAACTACGCATACCCAATTCCAGCAACCGTTCTTTATATGATTTAGCCTCCAGTCCCCTAATCATCTTTGTTGCTATCAAGTTCTTTGTTATTATCAAGTTCTTTGAAGAATATACAGAACCAGGAAAAGAGGAATAAAATAGCTTCTTCCCGTGTTTGAAAAGACATTGCATAGAAGAAAGTCAAGAACTATTCTGTATTGTTTCGGGAGTATTGAGTATAAAATAATGGATTTGCATTACAGGAAAGCAAATTCTAGTGGACTATTGGATAAAACTTCTTCACATTAAAAGTAGGTTGGCAGTAGAACCATTTCCCCAGTTGAACATCTTCCCGTCACTGGATATGTTCAAGCAAAGGCTAGGCAGCCATATGTTCAGATATTTTAATTAGGATTCTGGCATTGAGTAGAACATATGGCTTGATGGTGGTTTTATCCAGATCCATCATCTTTTCCTTCAGGAAAAAAAAACCATGTGAGGCATCAGGAAACTCTCTGCATGTAATGTCACTCCATTTGCTAATAACATAAAGTTGTTTTAAAAAAACCCTCTAGAATGAACCAATATGCAAATTGCAGTGATAACGTTCACTAAATATGTTCAGAAAGGAGTGACAAGGTGCCTGAGTATTCCCACTTATTGTGTCCTGACGTTCTGCTGGTTCTTCTGTGACTTCTATAATTAGCCTAAAAGGTATGCCTATGCATATAGAGCAGTATTCTGACACAAGATTCAGTTTGTGACTGTTGTGGAAGATTATATCCTTTATTTTGCTCAATGTTTGTTTTTATACAAGCCCAGAAAATTTTAGATATGGCCATCAAATAGTGTTCCTTTACATGAATAAATAAACATAACTTTGAATAAACATCCATGCCTTGGATAATACGGTTCAGTCCAGTTTTAATTCTCATTCTTCCACAGGGTAACAAATGATGCCCGAGAAGGTGAGATGGATGAAAACCTGGAACAGGTCGGCGGCATCATTGGAAACCTCCGTCACATGGCTCTAGATATGGGCAATGAGATTGATACACAGAATCGCCAAATGGACAGGATCATGGAGAAGGTAAAAGAGATGAGCTGCCACTGGCATCAACACTCATAGTTGGTCCAGATGCTTTCTGGTTCAAACTGTTCATAATATATTTTTTCTAATACCTTCCAATGATAAAGGAGAACATTTGTAACTCAGGGTTGAACATGAGGGATCCTTGGTGCTCTCTGAGCTTGCTTGTTTTCTTACAGACATTTCATCACCCTAACTAGGTAACATCATACCAGGACTAGCACTGATGATGTTACCTAGTTTGGGTAATGAAACCTATGCAAGAAAACAAGCAAGCTCAGAGAGCATCAAGGACCCCTCAATTTCCAATGAGGCCAGGATTAAAGCTATTTTTTTTATTATTTCAATCATCTGAAAAATTTTATTTATTTCAATCATCGTTGAAATAAATATTCGTAAAGAAGACAGATGAGCATAACAGGAATGGTAGTGGTGTGGGAACCTGAGACAGATTCTTGAACTACTACTCAGTATTAATATAGTCTGCATTAGACTGTCACACAATTCTGGCAACGGACACACAACCCCTCCCCAGATATCCATTACTCTAGTTCAACTTTCTCGACAACATTGCCATCTTGACCCTTTTTCTCCATGTCTCTTTTCTCCAATTCAGGCTGTTTCCAACAAAAACAGGATTGATGAAGCCAATCAACGTGCAACAAAGATGCTGGGCAGCAGTTAAAGGCAACCAGGGGCCGGTCCTTCTACACACACTGTCCCCGAGGGCAGCATTCTCATGCTTTTTCTCATGGTATTTACCAACTAGGTTTGCATACGTGCACATATCAGACCCTCTTCTTCCTTCCCTCTGTAAATGTTGTCCTGTGTAAGTTGTCAGCTTTCCAAAAATAATACTTGTAAATTTATTTTTATTTTCCAAACCTCTTCCTTTCCTAAGGTTGTATATGTATATAGTACTGATTTAATGGCTATAACTCATGACTATGTTCTATTTATTTGTTGGGGTTTTTCCTTTCTCCCTCCCTCCCTCCCTTCCAGTCCACCCCTTTCATTTTCTGTCCATTTTTGGTTGGTGGGTTTGTTTGTTTGTTTGGTTTTTTTTTTTAAATTATGACGTTTCTGCTAAATGAAAAACAAAATGTAGGAATGCTCAACGTGCTGTTAAACCTTGAACTATACAGTATTGTTCTTGTAAAACTGTTAACATTTCACAGAGCTGCCCCCCCAGAAGTCTCTTCTTTGAACATCATGGTTGTTTAAGCACTTAAGAACCCCATGTTCCCTCAACTTCTCCATTGCTGTTCATCCGTTGTTCTAAGTTCATAATAAGACAATGTGGAATTATATAACTTATAACAAGCATTGCACTAAGCAAACAGTGATGTGATTTATGCATTTATTGCATGAAAAAATAGACTTTTAGACTCTTTAACTTAAGTGAGACTTTTCCATGGCAGTAATAACATCAGTGACAACAAAAGAAAACAAAAAATTAGCATGCTTGGTATTGGGACCCTGTCAGGACTATGTTATACCAGCAAGTTTGCAGTAGCACCGTCTTATTTTTCCATATAAAGATGTTGGTTCCTCTTTTTTTTGTTGGTTTTTTTTCCCGTTTACCTCATTTTAAGACCAAATAATTGGATCTGGCACTTATCATTTCATCATTGCCAGCAAATAAAACATTTGGCTGAAACACAACAACAAACAACAACAAAAAAGCATCAGCAAATAAGATATAAGTGTAATATATAGAGTTTGTCTGCTGCTTTCAAAAATTGTCTTTTTTCAGGGGGAGGGATGGCTATCATATGAAATGTTGCAAAGAAATGTAATTTTTATAAGGCTGTATCTTTCTAGCTCTCTCTCTTTCTCTCTCACACACGCTTTTGCGTGCACGCACACACACAAACACACACACAAACACAGATTCCTTTTCTTCTTTTTTCTCCCCTCCCCCATGTGGTTTGTTATTAATTCAGTTCTCTGTTGCTTATCTAGAGCTATGCATACCAAAATCACGGCAATGTTTAGTAGCTGTTATTGATTTTAAAATAAAACAAAATAAAAATCATTTACGTGAATGAATTCTAGATAAAACTGTGAGATTAAATATAGTTGCCGCATGTAATATGAAATTCCTTCTGTCTCCTGTCAGTTTGTGATGTGATTGACATTTTGTAGCTAGTTTAAAAATATTAAAAACTATAGCCCTCTGACTTGATAAGCCCTTTTTTCATCCATCAGTCTGTGTCACTCCTATCTGGTTATTTTTCTGATTGCTGGAAATTGTGTGCCATTCAAAAGAGGGCGAAATGATTCCTTTGAAAAATCTCACAAAATAAAAGTTTGGGTTTCCCTACATAGTATAAATAGTTTTAAAAGCAAAACTCCCACTCAGGAAAACAGATTCCTTGACTAGAGAGATGTTATTTAATTTTATTGGTATATGCTCACCCAGAATAGGGTAGGACATGGGTCAGATGGAGTCAAAAGAAATGCATTCCAATCCTTGCAAGATGAAAATAAAAAATTAAGATATGACACTCAGAGAATATTTCATTTAGCCCTCAAAAGTAGATGGAAGGAGCAAATATATTGTGATGTAGCAACACAGGGGAACAGTATTATTATAATACAGGAAAGTCTTCCCTAGTTTGAACTGCTTACATCAAGATACTTTTTCCTTCCATGGGGTGGTGGGGTGGGAGAAACAAGAGATAGTTTCACACACAGACACAGACACACACAGAGACGTGTTTCTAGTAGGCAGAAGCAGCTGGGAAAATGAGTTCACTTTGTTCATTTCCTGCCTTTTAGCAGATAAACAACAAATAAAAGAGCATCATCCAACTGAACTGTACCCTTCAGCCTTTGTTTAGAATAGACAAAGAATGGAAACGTTTAATCTACTGCTACGTATAAATCTGGAAACTCTGTCTTTCCTTTATCTCATGCGCTTTTTCTTTATCTCATGCGCTGGATATGAACTTGGGCACAAACACTTGGACCACAGGGCCATCTATCCATGCTCTTCACACCATTTGGTTGCTAAGGTGCAACTGGAGATGCTAGCTCAGTGGTGGCGAACTTATGGCACGGGTGCCAGAGGCAGCACTCGGAGCCCTCTCTGTGGGCACACATGCTGTTGCCCCTGCCTTGTCTCCGCCCACAACCTCACCAGCAGCCTCCCTGGAGGAGAGTCACCCCTGAGCGTGGACCATGCAGAACAGTGCAGCCAAGGACATGGCAGCCAGGCAGCGTAGACAAGACTCTGCCCTCACGCCCCAACACGCACAGTTGATGCTGCAGGGCGTGGGCAGAGGGCATGGCTGCCATGGTGCTGCTGGGCTGCCTGGGCGATCTGCGGCGGGCCCTGGAGGGGGTGAGTGGCCCTGTGGGCAGGCAGGGTGGGGCGGAGCGGGGGTAGGGCAGGGGGTGGAGCAGGGGCGGGGCCAGTTTTTGAGCACTCGGTCTCTAAAAGGTTCACCATCACTGCGCTAGCTGTTCCAATTGACTCCATGCCTTCCCTGTCATTTTTAGCAAAGAAAAAGACTTAGCTCCTTGGGGCGCAAATGGACAATGCTTTCCACATGTGACGAGGAGTGGGGTTAATAATCTTGCATCAAAATGCAACAGAAGGAAGAATCAGCTGTTGCATTCTTCTCCCTCTCTTCTCCTCCATATACACCCTTTTGTTACACACAAATATACCCTCCCCCTTTTGGGCGGGCTGGGGAAGATTTTACTTTGATTCAGATATCTCCTGCTTTAAACAGGATTGGAGAAATCCAAGTTTCGTTCTCTATTCAGTCACAGAACGAGTGAGTTATTTTGGGACAGGCACTGCCTTTTGGCTTACCCTATTTCATGTGGATATTACTCTGCAGAAAAAATAAAGGGAGACCTCATGTTACCTTGAGCTACCAGGGCAGGGCTGGGCAATTAATTTTCCCAAGGGGGTCACCTAAGAAACTGGGACTCTTGTGGAGGGCTTAACCAACAGAGCTATGAAGGTGTGGAGAATCACACACACACACACACACTCACATATGTAACTTGGAAACAAAATAGCAATCGCCTTCAAAATAAACCAGATGCAGTTTTATTGTGTGCATGATGTACACTTATTTACATTTGATTTCTAATTTCCAATTGACACCTCGCAGGCTGGGCAAGGGCAGACAAAGGGCTGGATGTGGCCTGGGGGGGGGGAGTGTCGTAAAATGCTAGGAGAATATAGACACAATATAGTATCAAGAATAAGGAGAAGGTGGTGGTGGTGGTGAATTTAACTCAGATGACCATCAGGTATACTTCTGCGGGCAAGAATCCCTCAGAAGAAATGGAGTAGCCTTCATAGTCAATAAAAGAGTAGGAAAAGCAATACTGGGATACAATCCCCAAAATGACAGAATGATCTCAGTTCGAATCCAAGGCAAACCATTCAATATCACAGTAGTCCAAATCTATGCCCCAACCACTGGTGCTGAAGAGGATGAAATTGACCGGTTCTATGAAGCCCTACAGCACCTTATAGAATCAACACCCAAAAATGATGTCCTTATCATCATGGGGGATTATCAGCAGCACTTTTTCGTGCGGCTGCTGATAAAAACATGATCGCCAACATGATCGCCAACGTCCAATAACGGATATGGCACAAGAAGAAGAAGAAAGGTGGTGGGTGGTGTTTTGGGCAGAACATTGAAGGACTGTTTCATGTCATCAAGGCTTGAACATAAAAATGCTGCCTCAGGGTTAAACTGTGAGCCAAAGTGGAGCCTCATTTCTCTTTATTGACGAGAAGCATTAATATTGCTTCAGTCAGCAACAGCAGCAATGCTGGCAAAGTAGAACAGCCAAACGAGTTGGAGCAGCACCATCTTCATCAAGGCAAACGAACAGCCCCTCCAAGGTACTTCGTCAGGACAGACTGATGTGCCTCTGTGGGGGACTTTCAAGATGAACTGTGGCCAAGCTGCACACAAACAATAATTTCCCTTTCCTCTAACTTCTGGAAATGCTTCCTCACATTCTCGTGAATTCTTTCATTCATTCACACGATGTCAGCAGTATATAATGTATCCTGATTATAGAAAGGTTATTCTCCATACAGAGGGTTTCCAATGTAAAAATTAAACCTGAGGGAAAAGGAGAAGGAGAGCAAGAGAGCAGAACTAAACAGGGAAAGTTCTAGTGCCTTGTTTTAGTTAAAAAGATGAATAAGACAGAAATAGATAACTCAGCGCCCTCAGAGGGTGCTGGACATGACTCCAATTATATTAGGTGATGGAAAGTGACTATGGGAATTATAGTTCAAAATCTGCAGAGGGCACAAGTTACTTGCCTCTTCCTGCTGTAGGATACAAGTATATGTGACAAAGGCTTCACTGAAGAATCACCTGTTAAGCAGCAATTGCTAAAAACCAAGGAAGGAGGTCCAGTGCAGAAATCATGGACACAATTCAACTTAGTCCATTGGACTCCCTGTGGTCTGTTGGTAGCCATTAGTAGGAAAAGAAAGAAAGTCCCTTTGGGCTATTGCTTGGAGTAGCTGGAAAAATATCCCAGAAGATCCATTTCTTTAGAAATAATTATTTGATTGTATTTATTTATTGAATTCAAGTGATATAGCTGCCTGTACAACATGTGACTGAAGGCAGCTAAAAGGAACAAATAACCCTCCCCCATTAAACATAATAAAATGTTTAATTTTATTCAAATAACCAAGCAATCAAGATGGACTTACACAAGCATTCTGACTAATGCTTTGGGCAAAGCCAAGTTTTCAGGGCCCTTTCAGAAGTCAGGCAGTGTCAGACTCATCCAGATCTGGAGAGGAGTACAATTTCATACAGTAAATTAAAAACAAAGGTAAAAGTGTCCCTTCAGGTTTTTCTCCACTGGTTCTGACTGACTTTAGGAGACAGTGCTCATCTCCATTTCTTAAGCCAAAGAGCCAGCGTTGTCCGGAGATGTTTCTGTGGTCATGTGGCTGGCATGATGTCACACCGCAGCACAAAGCATATGGCAAAACACGAAATGCTATCCTGCATGCTTATATGCGGTACCTATTCAGTTGCGTGCATTTGCATGCTTTTGAACTGCTAGATTGGCAGGAGCTGGGATAAGTGACAGGAGCTCACTCCATCTCACAAGACTCAGTCTCAAACTGCCGAGCTGTAAACCTTTAGTGGTCTAAGACTCAATGTCATAACCAGTACTTTTTTTCTAAAAAAAAAAAAAAAGGTGCCAGAACTCATACACTCATACAACCCGCCTTGCCTACCCTACAAGGTTCCATCCAAAAAAGGTGCCGGAACTCCATTCTGGGCGTTCTATGAGGAAAAAAAAGCCCTGGTCATAACCACTGAGCCACTGCGTGCCCTATTCAAATGATGAAACCTGGAGCATGCCAGATCTCATTGGACAGGCACCTTGAATTATACCAGCAGCTCATTGGTAACCAGTACAGCCTGCAAAGTAGCAGTATTACATAGATGTACAGAGAGGCAGCCATGATTATGCACTGCTACATGCTGAACCAACTGTAGTTGGTTCAAGAGCACCCCAAGTACAGTACACTGCAGTAATCCAGATGATAGCTGACCAAGATGTGAGTCTCTGTGAGTAGGGCCTTTCAGTCCCAGAATGGCTTCAATTACTGCACAATATGGATTTGTGCAAACACTTTTGGATCCATGGCTGCTCTTGCTCTTCACACAAAACTGTTAGTTTAGGACAATGAGGGCAAATCTATGACACGTGTGTCAAAAGTGACATGCTATGACATTTTGGGTGACACACCAGTGTTCATTAATACCTGACAACAACTCTTCTTGAAATCAGGCCTTTTTCTTGAACAATTTTTGGAGGCTTCGGAGGCTGCGTGACAATGTGATGTGCCATCACATGGTCTCCAGACCCTCTAGAGAAGTCATGGGAGAGGGCCGTGCTCTCGTGTGGCCTCCAGACCCTCTGAAAATTGCATGAGAATGGGGTGTGCTTTCACATGGTTTTTGGAAGCTGCAGAGTGTGTAGAAGAGCATTCTCCAGTCACTTTACAAATTAAGATCTCATGCAGTCTGGAGCAGCCTCGGGTAGGCTGTAGAGGCCTGTGAACAGAAAGAGAACACAGCCTGAAAGTAAGTGGTGCGTGGCTAATACTGGTGACTGCTGCACTGTGGGGGCAATCATGTTATTCCCCAAGGCTTGTATGCACAAGGCATGGCTATGTTATACTGCTACTTTGCAGGGAAGTGCAAGATGACTTTTTGAGTGGCAGCAGTGGTACCAGGCCTGAAGTCGAGGCCCAGGCCTCGACTTCAGGCCCAGTCTTGGCACTACTGCTGAGTGCCAGTGTTCAGGGGTGGCCTAGATGGGGGGAGGGATTTAGAATTGTTTCTCTTTTGTTCGGAGATGGGATGGGTATGATATGTCAGCAGTCAGGCATTTTTCTGAATTTTTGACATACTGAGCCCCAAAGCTTCACCATCACTGGTCTAGGATGACACTCCCAAATTGTGCACTAGGTCTGTTTGGGTCAGTACAATCCCATCTAGCCTGCAATCATTTTGTTCCCATAGAATAGATGAATGCCTGAAGAGACAGCAGTCTTATCACATGCCTTTGCAAGAGGAACCAAGTAGATCATTCCCATCACCATAGATTTGTCTTGTGGTTGGCTGAATCTTCTACACCTTTGAAAATGTTCTGCTATAAAGGGAGATGTTGGAAATTCAGCCAACCACAAGACAAATACTGTAAGTGATGATGGGAATGATGTACTTTTCTTTTTGTGCAAAGGCATTTGAAATGACGGCTGTCTCCTCAGGCTTCCTAGGAGAAAATATTTGGAGCAGTTTGTCTTGCATTTTGAAGAAGAGGAGAACAAGTCTGAATTTTGACTGGGAGGACTTGGGGGGGGGGAACTAGTCCAAAGCTGAAATCCTTATTAACTAGCTTCAAAACAGATGTCTGAGGGACAATTAGGAAGAGGAGTAGCAAAATGTGGTTGAAAGAGCACCTGATCTCAGTGGAGTTTTCTCTGGAGACATGAGGACACTGATATTGACTGGTCTTGCATTGATTTCTGATGTAATGCTATCCAAATATTTTAGACTGAATAATGTGCCCTGGCTTAAGGCAGGCAATAACTTTATCAGAACATCGAAACCTGCCAAAATCATTGTTGAAAAGCATCTGTTTTCTTTGTCATGACAATAGAAGATGCACTTAAATATCTGCTGAGAACCTGAAGAAGAAGAACATTCCAAAGTCAAAATGAAGAATTGAATACAACTCCGAGCCATGACGTAACAGGCCCAAGCATTTGAANCATTTGAAAGAAGACTACTTGATGCTGAAATATTAAAATGGAAATATTATGCATTTTGGTGGGCAATTGGCATCATTTCTGGCATTATAATTTGACAACTGATTTCACTATCTCTTAAATCAGCCTTCTCTAAACTGGAGGTGTCCAGTTCTGTAAAACCACAACTTAATTACTGGCTGTGCTAATTAATAATGATGGAAAGTGCTATTCACTGAATTGGTACCATATGTACGGTATGTGGATGTTCCAGGAGATATACCGTAGTTGAAACAACCTTGTCATAAGCCCCTGTCCTGTCGCCAAACTCCAGAGAGTGTTAAGTATGGAAGAGTTACAATAAGGCTTCAAATATCTTGCAGAATGTCCTGGAAGAAAGATTCATACTGAAAAATCAAACTGTTATATTCTTTTGTCTTAGAGCACAGAAAAAGGGAGAAAAAAGCAAAGCAATAGAAGTTACTGGATTTATGCTTAGGTCAATTGCTATTCTTGCTGCTCATAGTAAAAAAAGAAGGGCTGTTGCTAAATTATTGAACATCTCTGAGTGTCAGAATCAAAAATTCAGAAGAAAGGAGGGATACTTTCCTTGGATTGCTCGTCTGTCAATCTAGGAAACAGGGTACCAGAAGGAAAAGATAAAACTGAACTAGTGGTCTAGTGGTTAAGGCACCAGGCTACAAACCAGTTCTAGCCTTGCCTTAGCCATTAAAGCTGGGTAGGTGACTTTTGGCCAGTCACTCTCTCAGCCCAACCCACCTCACAGGAAAATAGGAGGAGGAAGGTATGTTGGAAATGTTCATTGCCTTGAGTTATTTATAAAAAATATTAAATACTAAACAAAAAATTGTCTCCCCAAATAGTGTATCAATCTGCCTCAGAATATGCTCTACGCCAGTGGTGGCGAACCTATGGCACGAGTGCCAGAGGCGGCATTCAGAGCCCTCTCTGTGGGCACACGCGCCGTCACCCAAGTCCTAGGCCTTCAGCTAGGTTTTATAAAACCTTTTCGCTTTAGGCCTCCGCCGCCATGTGCAAAAAAAGAAAAGATTCAATCAATCAGTCAATTTCAACTTCTCGTGGGAAAAAAAAGATCTTGCAAACTTGGAATTGATTGATTGAACTTTTTAGTCCCACCCAGTCTGCCATTACCACCACAGCCACGCCCACCCAATGGCCACACCCACCCAATTGGCCACACTCACCCAATTGGCCACACCCACCCAATTGGCCACGCCCACCTGGCACCCGACGATGCATAAGTGGGTTTTGGGTTGCAGTTTGGGCACTCGGTCTCTAAAGGTTTCGCCATCACTGCTCTACGCTAAGCTACTCTCCTTTCCTTTGACCTCCATACTAAGGCAATTGACAAAAACCTTGAGGCTGTATGAAAGTTAGTCCTGGCTCAGGATCATGAAATAAATGTTAGCGCCGGCTGAGTTTAGTTAGTTTTGCTTTACTGAACTTGCCTTTCTGTCCATTTTCCTTTTTCTTAATTTGGTCTCTCCCCTAGCTTGATTGGACACAAGAAAAAAGACCCAAGACACCATCTCTTAGGCTTAGATCACTGGCGTCTAACTTCACCTAACAGAAGAAGTATCCAGAATTTTGCACATTGTATTACTGTACAGGTTGTCCCCCAGTGGGTGGTTAATGAATATTATTCCTTTCTTGATTTGTCCTCCCTGCCTTCTCTCACAGCATTCTGTTTCTGAGGTGTTTCCCAATGAATGTTGTAATTTGTTTACAGGTCAAAAAGGAAAGATGAGGGAGAGGATGGATCCTGCTGTTGGTCCTGAACAAGGAGCTACTGCTGGGAGTAGGCATTGTCTCGGTAAAACAATCACTCTTGGAGAATTGCCTTGTTTCTGAAGGAATCTTTTGAACTCCAGTGAAGCTCATCTTTTAAGTCACAGTTTCTGGTCTCTGGAGATTTCCGCCTATTGCTGCAATGCACAGACACAGCATCCTCCTGATCTTCTAAGATCCTGGACCAAACAAGAAAATTAGCTCCCTCTTTTTACCACACATAGCTTTTCCCCTCTGTTCAAACAAATAGTCCATTTTTAATCAGACAAGTACAACAAGATGTTCAGCTTTCTCCCTGCTGGTGCATATACGTTGCCGTGGAGATCTGAGGGCTTTCATCTCAAAATATATAGATGCAATTTCCTTCTTAAAAATATCCTGTTTGTTGTTGTCTGTAAGAGAGAAGAAAATAGCCCAGGAAAGTGGTGCCAGATCATTGTGATTTCAATGCAGAAACAACAAAGAGCTTTGGCTAGGTTCCTCAACACCACCACCATCACCATCCACTCTCCACTATTCCACCTGCCCACTTTCAGGTTTATGCAACTCATCCTTTGAATGGCTCCTTTACCCTAAGTAGGGTCTTCTTTTACATTTTTTTATTTGAAAAATAAGAAACCTATGTACTATAAAAGAAGGTGCCACCCTTCACATCTCCCTTATTTTTAAGAATACTTCGATGCCTGTAAGAGGTTCGAGTAGCTTTCTTTATACAGAAAACTGGAGGATGGCTACAGCCCAGCCCTTGGGTTGGATTGCTGGTTGGCTAAAAGAATATGTGCCCTGCAGAGGCATCTATCAAATCTAGAGGATTCATCACAATGATGAAATATACACCGTGATGTCATTCTGCAGGCTCTATCCCAGGGATATCTGCATGTGACATTGCAACACATGGCCCCAAAAAGGGCAACATTTGCAAGGTGGCATTACAATACAAATTTCATATTTCTCTCCCTTGCAGAAGCCCACTTTTATGAATGAAGCAACTCTTCCAGCCTGCTGCAGCTATTGTCCCACTAGTCCAACGGATTAGAAACCCTTGCATAATTCAGTGAATGTCCTGCTCTAGAGTTTTTTCCTTGGCACTTTACGAATCCAAATACTTATGGATATATGAAACGCTTGTGCATTTTAACAATTGTAAACTCAAAAACTGTCATCCCCAGCTCTTTTATTCTGGCTATTTAAGCACCGATTCTTCCCTAAAAATAAATCCGCTTATGCTTTTAGACAGATACAGAAAAGTCCTTCTTATGCGATTATGATAAGCCAAATGCACTTCTTTTCCCTGTACAAAAATAGCCCTTTTGCCCAAGGCTTTGCTTTTTTTGCTCATTTGCAGAAAACCTATTCCTTGCACTTCCAGAAATGTTGTTTGAGGCCCAGTAATTAGTTTTTTGTTTTTTTTGTCATCTAGGCATTCCTCTTCCAAACACAAAGCCTAGCTCCTTGAAAGACTAAGAATTTAGAAAGGTAACAAAAGAGATTTAAATTAATGCTGGGGAGCTCTTTGGATTTGCTGTGGCCAGCAACATTATGCTGCTAAGAGTCAATTCTCCGACAAATCTATCACATGGCTTTAAAACAGACATGTCAAACACAAGGCCCGGGGACTGGATGCGGCCCGCAAAGTGGTTTCATGTGGCCCGCGAAGCCATCCTGGAAACAGTGAGGGAATGGCCCCCTCTGCCTTGGCCCTGGCCCAGGCCAGCCGGGAGCCAATGTACAATTTTGTGGTGGCCAGCTATGCTGAAACGCATTCAATCTTAGCTCCATAAGCCCCCCCCCCCGCATGGCCTGAGTGGAACAGTGAGGCTCCTCCAGTGGACCATGCCTTGGCACTTGCCCTGGTCCCACCCCCTTCTGCCAGAGACCCTCAGATCTATCCCACTCCTGCCCACAGGCACCCTTGACGCGAACGATGTAGAGCTGGCCACACCCACCCAGTAGGCCACACCCAACTCCATCCACGCCCACCCAGTAGGCCGCACCTACCCTGGCCACACCCACCCGGCCCCGAGGGCAACCGCAATGCTGATGCGGCCCTCAATGAAATTGAGTTTGACATCCCTGCTTTAAAAGGTTGTAGGAGAAAGTATTGCAATTGCTGAGCGTGGGTTTTCTGGTATATGACTGGACTGTCAAGTACAGTATCTACTTAAAAGTTTTCTGCACGAGAGCAGAACATTTTAAATTCTAATGTGTGGAGGCAATGGATTGGAGATTTAATCTTCTCTCTGTGATATTTAAAATAACTGTTGTGTGGACTGCCATGTTGGAATTAAACTTGCAAGATCAAAGTCCAGGATTCTGCTTAATTGAACATTTCTTGACTACTAAAGTGCCATCGGTTATGAAATCAAAAGTGCAACATTTGAAGAAATACAATTCTTCGCGAGAAAAAAATGTGGGTGATGGTGGGGGGGGGGGAGAATTCTTGGCTGATTATTTGTGGAGAAAAATGTACCGGAATACTTAGAATTTAGGATGGGAACAACTCCCCTCCCCTTGGGCATCAGGCATTTTCTTGTAGATCTCATTTGCCTTTATTATTTCTGATCTTATTGCTTGCATGTGCTTGATAACTCTGAAATTATAATGGCAGAGCTGGGGCTGTAGGGGAATAAATTGTCTGAGAAAATTTGACTTCCACCATTGTCTCTGCATTTTTAAAAGCTTCCTTTCCCCAAATGGGTTACTTTCAAAGGTATGCTCTGGTTTGATTTTTTTTTTATAATACATTTTCAGACCATTCACTTTAAGCTATAATTTTTATTTAATTTATTCCCCTTAGAAAGAAAAGAAAAAGAAAAAAGTTGGTTGCTTGCCACAAAAATTGTAGGGTCAGGGAACCAGAGAGACAGAAGTGGTAGGAAGATCACCATTTAATTATATGTTTCAGTTTGACATCTTACAGTTGCAGTTTTTGTACAAGTGGAAAGAAACCAGAAACAAAAAAAAAGATGTTCAGTATGACTAATTCAAACTTCGTTGATGGGGGAAACGATTGGAAACAACTTTTCCCAAGTGGGCTGAAAATTAAGCAATTGGATGGAAGATGGAAGACTCAAGAATTGGCTGACCTCAGTGGGGAGATGGGAATGTGCAAAGTAAAACCCCAACCAGTTCAGTGTTATTTTGGATGAGCAAACCAAATGTAGCTTAGAGCTACATTTCATTTTTGGATTAGCATATTTATTTGTCTGTTTGTGTTCAAAATAGCTCAAAGCAGAACTATGCGCATTTATCAAGCGTGTGCCTTACATATAGCAAAACTCAAAAATAAAGACAACTCCCAGATATAACACATTCCATACAAAACTGCTGGTTTTGTTTTATTAAGCAAGATTGCACTTGGCATGAGTTTATTGCTTCCAGATGGCATGGCACATCTTTTGAACTAACCAAGTGAATATTTATTAGAACATTTTGATATACTGCTTTGCAAACAGTATCCCCAAAATACAGACATCAATAAACAAGTCAAGAATTTAACTGAAATAAACAAGCCCTCCTTAAGAGAAGACTCAGCTACAGAAATTATATTCGAATGGATAGCACAAATTCAGAATAACATTAGCCTTGGTTAAGATTTGATTATGTTAAGTAGGATTTTCTGTTCTGCCCTGATTTCGATGTGGTTTCAAAAGGTACTTTGATTACAGATGTGGTTGACATGTGGAAGCTAAGCTATCAATTGAGAGACACCTCTAACATGTTCTTGGGAATGAAAACAATTATCAGATTTCAAGCACTTGGAATGTGGAACCGGATTTACATCTGATATATCCTCCTAGGGAGGGCATATTAAAGCCAGTGATTCTTTATTTTGATTTTAAACAAAATGATTTTTAAGTTCTTCTTTTGGAAAAATTATGAAAAAATAGCAGATTAAACACAGAAAACCATAATCAAATTTCCATCTCAGTTAATGTCTTTATTAGACCACTCGTGATTTTACAAAATGATTTTCTGATTTCAACAATTCAGGAGGCAGAGTTCTAAAAAAAAAAAAAAAGTTAGTGTAGAGCAGGGGTAGGCAACCTTGGCTCTTTTATGAGTCGTGGACTTCAACTCCCAGAATTCCTGAGCCAGCTGTGCTGGCCCAGGAATTCTGGGAATTGAAGTCCACAACTCATAAAAGAGCCAAGATTGCCTACCCCTGGTGTAGAGACATAGGCAAGAATTTACAGCTCACTTTTCAAGATCACCTACAAATTTTGTAGCTAATATTAATGAAGAAGAGAGTTAACAAAATGACATGTGTGTGTCTAATTTTAAAAAACATATTTATATAAACATTGTGTTAGGAAAAAATATGGCTGTTCATATTCAAAGCAGAGATGCATGCAGAGTTTAGTAAAAAATATTCAAGGTGATAGCCATGCTAGGTGACACACATAAAAAATGGTGGAACTTTGATTGCACTATGATAGCCAACACTGTGACTTTTTTTAACCATATCCCAGGATATTCCCAGTTCAAAGATGGGGAAAAAACTGCTCTATATTTTAAATAGGCAGGACCAATTCATTCTTACTACCAATTGTGTATGGAACACTTTTGATGTGTTAAATGGAAGGAAAGCAGGCAGAATTGATGTTTCAGTTAAGGTATGATATACACTAGAGGAAGACATTAAAATTATTTACAAGGTTACTTCTTTAGGAGCTAAACTTTTAGAATCTAAAACAGCTCACTCAAAAAAGCCAACAGGAAAGAACCTCACATTTTCCATCTGTTTCTGTCTTTTGGAAGGTAAAATTAGATAACAAAATAATCTATTTCCTATGTTAACATCTCTGCAATGAAATCAACAAAAGTAACAGGAAAGAAATGAGAAACACTTTTCTCAGTGTAATATATCTAATTTAGCTGATGCTAGAAAAAAAAATAGTATTTTTTGTACATACTCTTGAAAACTATTTTGAATCTATAACAATCTATTACAACTAGACCAGTTTAAATTAAACAGTTCTTAAGTTAAGAATGAAATATTCTTAATTTGGACTTTACTTTTACTGTTTGGACTGTTGTGTGTTTTGAAAAATAGATTATTTAGAATCTAATTATGTTGCACTTCAGTCTTTAAATAATTAACCTAGCATATACATAACAATATACGATGTTTTCCATGGTGAGCTTAACATCAATAACAACATTTATTAAAAAGGCTAAAATAATTTCTGGTGGTATTATCTGTACATTAAAATTTTGTTTAGTCACAAACTTTCACTTTTCACATTCTGGGCAAGGAGTGATCATGTATCCTAGCAAAAGATGTTACATATGTGCATAAGTGTAGTCAGTAGCATATGCCTTTTTAAAAATATCAAACATGCAAAGAAGCAAAAATAAGTCCAAAATATCTATATTACATCCAGAAATGTCAACTTTGCAACCAATATTTCTCATCCATAACTATGGCACCCTAAGGATACCTGGATACATGCAAATGCTTCTCTGGGATCAGTAACGCAGCAGGAATTGCATTTTCCTTCTGGTAACAGGTTGTTGGGAAATACCAAACATGACCTTGAGAATTCCAATGTTTGTTACAATTTTTTCTGGATGTGGTTGGAAAGAGGCCTAGAAATGCCAGCACAAATACATCACACTTGCTGAACATGCACACGCAACTAATTACAATCTTCAATTATATGTGATATATCTAAAATGAGATGAGCTGTCTCAACTGCAACTTGCAAACCGTTCCGTTTTGCGGCAAAACAATCTAGGACAAGCTGATCAGCAGAGGTGAGAGAGGACTCATTCACACAATTTTGGGGAAGGAAAGAAACAGAACGACAATTTAACATCTTCCAGTTGAGGCCTTCCTGTTTGTTGCAAACCCCACACCCACACTTTTGAACAAAATCTGACCATTCAGAGTTGCTAGGAATGTTAGGTGGAATAGACCACGAATGACCCCAATGGGTATCAGTGAGAACATCACCACTGTCATGCTCCAGAGAGCGAGCAATGGACTCCAGTGAGTGGCAAAAACAATCAGTTACTAAGTGGAATTCCTCTGAAGAACAGCCTAGATCTTCCAAGGTGCCTTCTGATACACTACAACTCTAGAACAGAGAGGGAGGAAATGAAAGTTGTTGTTACTCTTTGACCTACTATGTTTTATAGCTCAATTTAAGATTATCTGGAAGGAGACCCATTGTGCTTTATGAGTTAAACTCCCAGATAAGTGTCAAATACCATGATGGTAGTCCTCGACTTATGATTGTAATGGAACCTGCCCTTCACGGTTGTAAGTCATGGAGGCTGTAAAGTGAGTCACCCATGTGACCAACCCAATTTTACAACCCTTTTTGCAGCGGTTGTTAAGTAAACCAATGGTTCGCTAGAGGCCTGCTTTGCTGAAAACCAGAAGTAAATGCTGGCTTTTGGCAAAAGCATCAAAAACATGACCATGGGATTTAGAAATGGACATAAATGTGGGCCAGCTGCAAAGTGAAGTGGCCAAGGGGAGGGAAGCAACCACTGGAACTTCAAAGGTAGGACATAGGAAGATCTGTCGTATCTTCATATGGTCATTTAAGTGACCAATCATAAGTCAAGGACTACTTGTAAGTCCTCTTGCATGAGTAAGGTTCATTGCCTGAAAATGAAGAGATAATTGAGGTCCCATTACAGTCCTAAAAAAACAAATGTGCCCATATTAATGTTTTCTGTTCTGTCTCAATGTAACATTATTGCTGGGAAAGAATTGTGTGTCCTTCAAATGCATTGTCAAAGAACATAACTGGTTTGCATTTATTTTCCAACACAGGGCCTTTGCATACTTTTCCTGCAAATGCAATACCTAGCCAGAATTGGCTGATCCAGAAAAAAAAACAATATAAACAGGACCTGATTTGGTTAATATGGATGGGAGGTCACCAGGAGATCCCAAGCTAAAGTCAAGCTAAACTGGGAACAATAACAGCAACAACAAAAAAAAAAAAACCCCAAACAAATGAAAAGCCAGGAAAAGGCAATGGCAAATCATTTCTGCATTATTACTCAGAAAATTACATGAACATGAAGTCACTAGTAATTGCTTTATCCATAGCCTTAATATTGATTTTGTAATACACAAATATAGAGAGACATACATGTTTGAAATGTTATATAATAGACAGCATGTAGTCTCATTAAGCTGTTTCATCTGTACTCATAAGCATGTATACATTGAGGAGCCTTAAACAATTTAAATATCCCCCCCCCTGAAACTCTCAAACCTTGTGCTTTATGTAGGAGGACACATGAGTTTCGGTACAGCCTCCGCCCAGCAAAATCCATGGATCTTTGACTGTTAACTGCAAAGCATGTTCAGCAGTTTGACAAGCAAGCTGCAGAGGGGAAGAAAAAAGCCAAATACTTGTATTATAGAAGCTGGTATTTTCTCCTTCAAACAGAACAGGAAAAAAAATTCTCCAATTAATTTATCCTCCCTTTCTGCAAAGGAATTCTGGTTTAGTAGATATATTACTTATCCCATTTTATTGGCTCAGTAACACTACAGATTGACATAGATTGTTCCAGATATTTCAATCTGCTTTTATACAGCTTGAAAGTCAATTAATGTAACATTTAAATACTTAGCAAACCATGTAGGTACCGTGTTTCCCCGAAAATAAGACCCAGTCTTATTTTTTTTGCCTCCAAAAGAGGCACCAGATCTTATTTTCGGGGTGGGTGGGCGGGTCTTTTCCACTCACCTCGCGGTGATGACACCGACAGCCCTGCCCAACTGGCCCACTTCTACTGCGGCTGAAGGAACAGCTTCATTCTGCAGCTGAGAATGGAGCTCTGGCCTGCATTTTGCCGTCAAAGGCCTTTCCGGAAGGCCTGTGCAACCGAGAACCGAGCTACGGATTGAATCCGTTGAATTATTATTATTATGGATTATGCAACTCCCGTTCCTTTGAGCGAATTCATTTCAAAACTTTAGATCTTTTTTTATTTTTCCTTCCTTCCAAACAACATTTAAACAGCCAAAGAAATAATTTGCCATCTTTTCCTCATTTTTTTAAAAAAACCTCACGATTATTTTATTTTGAAGCTACTGCGATATAATCTTGGTAACTGGCTGATGGCTGACCTGTAGCAGTATGTAACCAAGGATAAATTTCCTAAGAAGCTTTCTATCTTCCTTCTCCCATCCATTTCCCAGAAGCAAAACTAGACTGGAACAGACCCCAGATTATGACCCATCCATGCTAAGTAGGTGTGATGATCGGGAACACTGCAAGCACTGCCATGGTATAAATTGTGATTCAATAGCCTGCAGCCAAGTAATTAGTCAGATAAAGCTGTGCCTAGTAAGAAATATGCCCCTTTGCGATTAAAAATGTTTACTTTTGATTAAGCTTGTAAAAGGTTTTTTCTTTTCCCTTCCTTTCGGCAATTATCTATTTTTCAAGCATGGGAGAGATTTTCTTGACCCTAAGGATTACACCACTCTTCTTCTCAGCAGAATTCTACAATATCTTCTGTCATTACTCTGTTCAGACAATTGCACTCAGCGTGTGATATGGAAACCCCATTAACTTCTAGGAACTAAACCAATAATCTCTTGATTTAAACAAACCCAGAGTTAATCTCAATGGAATTTAGCTTATTTGCAGACACTTTGCAAAGCCCCATTTATCTAATCATTTCTCATTTTTCTTTTATCACCTTATCTTTGATTAAAAAAAAGGTGAGAAGATTTCTGTGCCAATATACTTATCATGCTAATTTCCTTAAAATGGTCATTAAAAGCAGCAGATGTAAATCAAGAAACCCAATTTAATGCCTCTCAGTCTGATTTCATCAGCTCCTGACAGACTATTAGAATATTTGCCCCATAACAACACTTATACCCACTGTCCAAAACACTGTTAAATATCCACTTGTTCCATGTTGTCCAAATATTTTCATTATTATAGTTTTATTCTACCTCTTTTCCTAAAGAAACCCCTAAAATCACATTCATGATCCTCTCTATTTATATTTTCACAATACAGATAGTCCTTGACTTACGGCCACCACTGAGCCACAATTTCTGTTGTTAAGTAAGACATTTCTTAAGTGAGTTTTGCCCCATTTTACGACCTTTCTTGCCTCAGTTATTAAGCAAATTTGGCTTCCCCATTGACTTTGCTCGTCAGGTCACAAAAGAGGATCACATGACCTTGGGACAAAGCAATGGTCATAAATATGAATCCATTGGTAAGCATTTGAATTTTGATCACATGATCATGGGGAGATGCTGCAAAGGCCGTAACTGTGAAAAACGGTCATAAGTCTCTTTTTTCCATGCCGTTGTAACTTTGACCGGTCAGTAAATGAACTGTTGTAAATTGAGGACTACCTGTACAGAGAGGCTGAAAGAGGCCTACACTTACACCTGCAGCTTCACTTCATTTGACAAGAAAGAGAGGACGCTCATGACAATTATATTTTTCTCCAAACTTTATGCCAATTATATTCTTGCCTATAGATTGTATTTGTCTGCCTGGCATCCCTTCCCTAAATCATCTTTCCTCTCATTAACAAACTCTCCAGACCTGGTCCACTTTGGTTATTTGTGAAAGACTGCCACAAGCATCTTATTAGTAGTACAATGCTGATTTCCACAAACGTTTAATGGTCTAAGGTCATTATTGGTTTCATGTGTAGAGACATTAATCATTAACCAAGAGACTAACTTTCTAACAATATGCCCCTTCATCTACTGCTTGCTACAAGATATATAAAGAGATTGAATACCTTTAGTTCATCCCATGCTGTTTCATTCCTATTACAGAGTAGCAAGCTGCAGACAACTGGCTGATCAGGAATTAGATGCAAGAACCGTTTTGAATCAAAACATTGAGTCTGTAAGTCCTTTAGATGGCCGTAACAAGCAGGAGACAGGAATTGTAAAGAAGGTATTGGCTGAGAACCTAACCAATTAAGAAAAATAAAGGCATGTATTATCCCATAAACAAAGAAACCTGTTTTAAATGACTGCTGGGAATGGAAAAGTTATTTGGGATAAAAACAAATGTTTTCTAAGGCTTATATGTTTTAAAATAGAGGCAATTTAATTTGGACAAACCTTACAATTAATAGGGCTGCAAAAATTAAACAAAAAAAGTTTATATTATGAAAGTATAATTTCAGAAAAGAAGCATGTAATTTGTGAGATTTATTGCCCTAAGTCCTAAGATATCTCGGTGATAGTTAAGGACTTAAATATTCTAATAAAAAGATCCGATCAACTGAAATGAATTGTCCACATTATCCATCATAAATACTGTTAATTAATCATTTTTTCTAGTTAATTGGTGGGAGAGTCATATAGGCCCATCAGTTTTTCTAATCTATTTGATTTCTAATCTTTCTTTGAAAAGGATGGAGTGGAAATCATATTAACAGGTCATCTTCCTTTCAGATAAATATGATAGATAATTGGACACACATTATTCAGTATTGTGGAAGGCAACCTTACTATTAGTGGATGGCCCTGGAAACTGGCTGCTGTTGCTTAAGACGAGTTCTGGTTTCAGCTGAATGTTGGTCTTTAACATTTTTTGAATCATCACATGTATTTGAACCCAGACATGTCTACCAAGGCCACCAAGCGTGAGAAAACGACTCTTCACATTGATCACATTTCCAACATAAATCTGAAGTACCTTAGTTTATACCAGTGATGGCGAACCTTTTAGAGACTGAGTGCCCAAACTGCAACCCAAAACCCACTTATGCATTGTCAAGTGCCGGGTGGGTGTGGCCCGTTGGGTGGGTGTGGCCGATTGGGTGGGCGTGTCTGCGGTGGTAACGGCAGACTGGGTAGGAGTAAAAAGTTCAATCAATCAATTCCAACTTTGCAAGATCTTTTTTTTCATGAGAAGTTGAAATTGACTGATTGAACCTTTTTTTTTTTTTGCACACGGCGGCGGAGGCCTAAAATGAAAAGGTTTTATAAAACCCAGCTGAAGGCCTAGGACTGGGACGATGATGCGCGTGCCCACAGAGAGGGCCCTGAGTGCCGCCTCTGGCACCCGTGCCATAGGTTCGCCACCACTGGTTTATACCGTTCTAGACAATTTTTTCTGGAGCCATATACTAATAGTACATCATTCTATAAAAATTCTTTTAGCTGCCGATTTAAACTTCAACCATTTTAACGACATATTTTCCCACTGCATATTGTAATCCAAAGTTCTTAATCTACTTTATCACACTTACCTGTTTCAAATTTCTAAAAAAATGTATACATCTTAGCAATTACATGTTAATTATTTGTACATAGTTCAACTTCAAATTGTTTTCTGCGGCTCAATTCTAAATGCTTATCTACCTTAAAACTTTCTCTTAACTGTGTATCTGGAGACCATTGAAAACTAAATCCCTTTGCATCAATTGTTCTCTTGATGTCATCTTATGTTCTCCATGTTCCTGTTCTAATAACTCTTGATAAGTTAATTATTTTTCTTTACCTACTGTT